>NW_026888767.1:0-11796 GCF_032173495.1 Musca vetustissima
ACAGCATCGGCACCAGCACCAACTGGATCTGCACCAGCACCAACTGGATCTTCACCTGCACCAACAGCATCAGCTCCAGCACCTTCGCCAACTGGTGGAGCAACTCCCCCAGCCACAGCGCCAGCACCAACAGCAACTCCCCCAGCAACAGCACCTGCACCTCGTGCCTTGGCTTTGGATGAAATCGATGAGAATGCCATTGATTCTGCTGCCGTTATCGATGATGAAGTTGCCGATGAACGTGCTCGCCGTCATCGTCGCATGCGCCGCACTCGTCGCCGTAATCGTCGCAACAAGGCTCGTCGTAATCGTAGAATCCGCCGCAATCGCAGACTTCGTCGCCAGCGTAAAAATCGTGCCGTTAGACGTCGTCGCATCACCCGTCGCAGACGTAAGAACAGGAGTGGTTAAACGGAATGGAAATCGAATAAGGAGTTCTGAAAATTAAAAAAAAATCTGGCTAATAAAATGATAAACAAATTGAATCGACAACAATTTTTTATTTGGAGTAGGAGGGAGATTAATGTAGACAGGGTGGCTTCTATAAATAAAAGGCTAGTACCAGGCGTGGATTTATTAAAAATATTTTTTTGGAGCCAATATAAGAGCGGTTTATCCTTTTTAATATTTTTGGAGGCCCTACAATAGGCATGGATTTATTAAAAAAAACAGCGGAGCAGTATAGTCGGACGGGGCCGACCATACGATACCCTACACAATTACCGCGAACTCTAACATTCTGCGGATGTTTATTCAGAGCCTGGGTAATATTTCATGATATTTGCCCTATCTAGCCCGATTAGAGATCAACATCACCTCTCCCATACACTGACATTTTTTTCCGAATATTACTATTCATATTTAGTACAGCACTTGTAATTAATTGTCGAGGTTCCCTACACCGTGGGTTGTGTTGTGATGTTCGTCTTATTATTGGCATCGATTCGAAAAAACACAAAAAATTAAGTATTCCGTCCACTTCATCCCATAATTATAATCTGATAATCACCAAAAGTTATAGGCGTTGTCCTTAACCATAACTGGAACCTCATGGAAAATTTCAAAGCGATCAGCGCTATATTTCCGCCCTCTAGTGCGGTAATGTGTTACTAAATAACATCTGAGTACGAAAGCACCTGTAAATATTTAAGTGTAACTCCCACATCCGAGTACATACGACAATATAATTGGTATCAATTTAGAGCAGGGTTAGCCAACAATACATATGCAAACTGCTATGATTGTGTTGGGCACACGCATAGATCCGTTGGGAGTGTAATTTTCGCTCTCTCGGTACAGATCGTCTATGTTAAAGCATTGCAAAGCATACGACATGTTCGATGTCGAGAATAATGTTGAGTTCGAACACAGAACTGTGATTGTATTGGTACTCTCCCAAAGCGCCCACGGGCGCCTGTTTGGTGAACAGTGATTTAGAGGCCAACCAATTCTCTTGGATATGCTATCAACTTATCGGGTCTATGTCCTTCAGGAGTAAATATATACGCCATACTATACAAATGTTGTCATTTTTCACACAACAGTCAGGGTCCATTTGACCCGCTAAATATTCACCGGTCTATATGAAAACAGGCATGCTTATTCTTTGACCCGATTCCTTTGGGCCATAATTACGGCCTCTAGAGCGACCAGAAAAACCGACAAAAATTAAGTATTGGATCCATTTCATCCCCTAAATATTAACCGATCTTTACCAAAAACAATAGGGGTCTTCATTTTGCAGGACCCATCCTACATGCCTTGAAAAATGAATCTTTAATAAATCCACGCCTTGGATAGGCCTTGAAAAATTAATCCTTAATAAATCCACGCCTTGGATAGGCCTTGAAAAATTAATCCTTAATAAATCCACGCCTTGGATAGGCCTTGAAAAATGAATCTTTAATAAATCCACGCCTCGGATAGGCCTTGAAAAATGAATCTTTAATAAATCCACGCCTTGGATAGGCCTTTAAAAATGAATCTTTAATAAATCCACGCCTTGGATAGGCCTTTAAAAATGAATCTTTAATAAATCCACGCCTTAGATAGGCCTTGAAATATGAATCTTTAATAAATCCACGCCTTGTTTGGGCCTTGAAAAATTAATCTTTAATAAATCCCCGCCTTCGATGGGCCTTGAAAAATTAATCTTTAATAAATCCCCGCCTTCGATAGGCCTTGAAAAATGAATCTTTAATAAATCCGCGCCTTCGATAGGCCTTGAAAAATGAATCTTTAATAAATCCGCGCCTTGGATAGGCCTTGAAAAATCAATCTTTAATAAATCCACGCCTTGGATAGACCTTGAAAAATTAATCTTTAATAAATCCCCGCCTTCGATAGGCCTTGAAAAATGAATCTTTAATAAATCCACGCCTTGGATAGACCTTGAAAAATTAATCTTTAATAAATCCCCGCCTTCGATAGGCCTTGAAAAATGAATCTTTAATAAATCCGCGCCTTCGATAGGCCTTGAAAACTGAATCTTTAATAAATCCGCGCCTTGGATAGGCCTTGAAAAATGAATCTTTAATAAATCCGCGCCTTCGATAGGCCTTGAAAAATGAATCTTTAATAAATCCGCGCCTTGGATAGGCCTTGAAAAATCAATCTTTAATAAATCCACGCCTTGGATAGACCTTGAAAAATTAATCCTTAATAAATCCACGCCTTGGATAGGCCTTGAAAAATAAATCTTTAAAAATTCCACGCCTTGGATAGGCCTTGAAAAATAAATCTTTAATAAATCCACGCCTCGGATAGGCCTTGAAAAATGAATCTTTAATAAATCCATGCCTCGGATAGGCCTTGAAAAATTAATCTTTAATAAATTCACGCCTCGGGTAGGCCTTGAAAAATGAATCTTTAATAAAAAAAATTACGCCTTGGATAGGCCTTGAAAAATGAATCTTTAATAAATCCAGGCCTTGGATAGGCCTTGAAAAATGAATCTTTAATAAATCCAGACCTTGGATAGGCCTTGAAAAATGAATCTTTAATAAATCCAGGCCTTGGATAGGCCTTGAAAAATGAATCTTTAATAAATCCACGCCTTGGATAGGCCTTGAAAAATGAATCTTTAATAAATCCACGCCTTGGTTAGACCTTGAAAAATTAATCTTTAAAAAATCCACGCCTTGTTTGGGCCTTGAAAAATGACTCTTGAATAAATCCACGCCTTGTTTGGGCCTTGAAAAATGACTCTTGAATAAATCCACGCCTTGGATAGGCCTTGAAAAATGACTCTTGAATAAATCCACGCCTTGGATAGGCCTTGAAAAATAAATCTTTAATAAATCCACGCCTCGGATAGGCCTTGAAAAATGAATCTTTAATAAATCCATGCCTCGGATAGGCCTTGAAAAATTAATCTTTAATAAATTCACGCCTCGGGTAGGCCTTGAAAAATGAATCTTTAATAAAAAAAATTACGCCTTGGATAGGCCTTGAAAAATGAACCTTTGATAAATCCACGCCTTGGATAGGCCTTGAAAAATGAATATTTAATAGATCCACGCCTTGGCTAGGCCTTGAAAAATGAATCTTTAATAAATCCACACCCTAAGTAGGCCTTGAAAAATATTCCTTAAAACATCCACTCCCATTTACGTATCATAAAAATAATTTGCATCGTTATTTATTCCAATCCCCCTTATCCTTAAAAGCTTTTGTTTAGCTTTGCATTTCCTTAATAGATTCATTAAGAGATCCTTTTTATTATCGCCTACCATATGTCCCATATGTGTATGATGGATGGGTGAGTGTATGCATAAATTAAATTGCTGTTCTAGGAGTTATTGTTAAAGGACATGTTTGACTTAAATCTTTTTTTGTCCTTTTGTTTTCCTAACACATCGCTCAATCACTTTTTCTCTCTCTCTCGGTTTGCATAAATATTCAATGAAACGTTAAGACATAAAAAGCGGAAACCATAAAAACCTGAACTTTTATCCAAAAATACAAATACAAAAGAACCAAAAATTGACATGACATTTGTTGTTGTTGTTGTTGTAATAATGATGTCATTGTTATTCTCTTCTGTTTGTTTGTTGTCTTTGTAGGTATGTGCCTGATGTGTTTATTGCCGGTAATTCAATCAACCAAAGTGGATAGATGGGTGGATGGATGGATGGATGGTTGGATGAGTGAATGGTTGGTTTTGGCTCGATGGTTGGATGGTTGATATCAAACATCTGTATGTATGAGTGTGTAAACATAATGTTGATTATTTCTTCTGTTGTTGATTTTTTGTTGCCAGTACTGTCGTCGTTGTTGTTGGCCATAATATTTGATGTATAAACATCTTAGACCTAATAAAAATGAGTCTCTCTTGTTTCAATATCCATCCAATGAATATAAAATAGGTTTATGGGCTATCTATGTAAATGATATTGTGTTTGTTCTATTTCAAGAATTTTTGATTACAAAACAATTATTGATTTTTTTTAATACACAAACAATTTTATCGGAAGTGTAGGCATACCGAAGTTAATGGAGATTGTTATAGGGCATATATTCAAATGTGGATCCGTTTGGAAATTCACTTTCCAAACAGATCCAGGAGGATTGGTGCCCATTAAAAAAAGTTAATTTTTTATGATGAGTCGGACTATCGAAGTACCTAAACTCGGTGGGAATAAATGGGGGCTATTGGAAAATAATGTATTGATGTTTTTACTCACGCACTAAACGATAAAAATATGGACCAACATTGACAATTTTCTGCAAAGTGGGTTTTCACTTCCCAATAACCCATAATGCCAAACACTTGCGGGGCCTTCATCGGATTTTTATATGGGATTTATGTCAAATTATCGGTATATACTAATAATTTCCAGCATATATATATATATATATATATTTAAGCCTCAAAAACTGCGGAATTTCAAATTACAGTCACTAAACATTTCTGCATTTCCGCATGTCACCCTCCAAAAATCTGAAATACGACATTTTGGCCTCTCGCTACAATAGGTGTGTATTTTTCAAATAATATTTTCGAGAGGCTACGATTGAACTCTTGAAGAAAATGGTCAATCAAAAACCGCTCTAAGGTTTTTAATTCCATATCTGCGTTCGCCATTTCTGCAAAAGTGATACGACAATGCAGGATAACTTTAACGGGGCAAGATCAGCAGTTAAAGTCGGTGTAAAGGCCCCGAAATTGCGTTTCGAAAAAGGGAAAGAAATAAAACACGAACGTTTTAGTTTCTGATTCCAGAATTCTATTGATATAAATAATAATAGGGGAAGATAAAGAAGATAAAGTGAAAGAACAGATTACCTGTGTTACGAAGCGATCGTGACGAGAAGAAGATGAACAATAACAACAATGATGCAAAGTGTCGTTGGCGCAAACCCAATACTCATTAAAAAACTGACAGTTCAAAGTTGTATCAATAAGGAGTATGCAGTTTTCTAATGCGTATACAAAACAAACACAATGAACACGAGCGTTCAAAGGATGCATTTCCCAACAATGCATATAAAAGCGATTCTGACTTAAACAGTCCGAAAAGACCTGGGGCCCTTCAACACCGAACGATGATTCAGACTAGGTGAGGTGAGTCTGGAGCCAATTAAGTAAGTAAGCCATTGAAGGTACTTAGTGGGTAAACGCTATTTCATAGAATATTCACAAAATACTGAAGTGTCGTTCAGGTATGAGCAAATTGTTGTATAAGCCTTGATTTTGTCCTAGCCTTCTTATATAGGTTTACAAAAGTTCCGAATAAATTTTAGACCTTTATTGAGAAAAAGGACCTCACCTTGCTATTAATTCTAGGATTTTTGGGATGGTTGAAATGGGGTCCACCAGTTGGCATAGTCCCTACACAACTTTAACGCCTCGTTTTCGATGGGTACTAACCGTACTTTTCCACAGAAGTAAAGTAATAAGACATTACGGGTTCATGGAGTTCGATCTTTGACTGATTTCCTATATAAAGACCGGCTATATAAGGTTCCCACCTCATTGACGATTTTTAGTGGGTTAAATACGCATTTTTCCATCATATTAAGTCAATGTTGAGTGTTAAGTTACGTCAAAATCGGTTCAGATTTAGATATATCTCCCATTTATATGAATTTAATGTAAATGGTGCACCAAAGTCCTTATAAATCGTTAGATTTGCACGAAATTTGGCACAGCGCACTTAATTGAGTCTAGCTCCCATATATATCTTTCCCCGATTTAATGTAAATGGTGCCCCAATAAATTTTCCGATTGGCTGAAAAATGTTTTGAATTAAGTCTAGAATGATGTTTATCAAGTTTTGGAAAAATTTAGGGATGATTTTTTTGTTCTATCTCCAGGATATTGTATATATTAGCGCCTCTTGTATGTACCCATAGTGGTGAAGGATATCATATTCGGCTTCCATCCGACTTATGAACATTCCTTATTGGTTAAAAAAGGCCTAAATGAGGATTCGGCTTTTTTTATACCCTCCACCATAGTATGGAGGGTATATTGGTTTTGTTTTCCCGTTTTTAACGCATCAAAATAATCATTTCCGACCCTATAAAGTATATATATATATATATTCTTGATCAGCGTAAAATTCTATGACGATCTAGCCATGTCCGTCTGTCTGTCTGTCTGTTGTAATCACTCTTGCGTCTAAGCGAATTGAGATAGAGCCCCAAAATTTCGCATAGAGTCGTCTTTTGTCTGCAGGCAGGTCAAGTTCGAAGATGGGCTTTATCGGTCCACGTTTAGGCATAACTCCCATATAAGGGTACCCCCCATATTTTCGGTATTTTGGGGTTCTTGAGCGAGTTTTTCAACCGAATTCGCTGAAATTTGGTACATTGGGTTCTTATTGGGTACTCAATATCTCCACAAAAAATTATAAATATAGGTCCACTTTTTCTGGTAGCCCCCATATAACGGTACCTCCTAATTTTCAGTATTTTGGGGGTTTTGAACGTATTTTTCCGCCGAATTAGCACCCCCTTTTTGGGGTAGTCCCCATATAACCCCTTTTTATATTAAAATAGTTATGCAATCTGTTCCGCGTTTTGGGTTTGGTTCTAAGACTCTGTTGTAACTATATCAACTGTGGAGGATAAAAAACTAGATAAAAAACTAGAACGTAAGGTTCGATAATGAACTATAACCCGTATTTAAACCTAGCCCCTGTGTGGGAGGTACCAGAAGGAGTGGACCGATATTCCCCATCTTCAAATTTGAACTAAGTTTGGAAGAAATAATAAGATTGGCAAAGTTTGGATGAAATGTAAATTTTCTGAAACGGATTTGGTCCAAAGAAACATGGGGTCTAGAACCAATATTTCGATGAGGCACATTTTCACGGTGTAATTTGTATACACCCTCATTAGCCATAAGGCTGTGGGTATAATTATCCATTAAAAATTTCTGAAATTTGTATTATAGTTTACATAGAAATGTCGGTATATGTCCACTTTTTGGTATGTTCCCTGTATTTTCATTTCTAGTACCTGTCAGTATATCTATGGTGGAGGGTATCCAAAGTTCGGCCCGGCCGAAGTTAACGCTTATTCACTTGTTTTAGAAATATGTTTTCAAGGCCTATATGAGTCTTAGATTTTTTATCTATACTAATAAAAGAGTAAAGTGATTGACTGACTGACTAATTTAACGATTCATCAACGCCCAGACGAAACGGCTGAAGCTAGAAACTTGAAATTTTGGGTGAGGGTCACTCTTGGTCCAAAGGTGGCAGATAAGACTGGGTTTTTGGAAATTCGAACTAGAACGGTACGAAAAGTACTAAATGTTATACCATTTGTATTTGGCGAACCGGAGCTAGAACTCTGAAATTTGGGTTGGTGGTCGTTGATTGACTGTAGGTTAGATGTACTAAAGGGTTTTTGGAAATTCGAACTATAACTATCCGAAAAGTACGAAAATGTACTAAATTTTGTACAATTTCGTAGCATGTGAATTGGTTGAGCTAAAAACTTGAAATTTGGTATGTAAAATAACGTTGAGAAGTAGGGTCGATATAAAGAGAGTTTGGAAAGTGTGTACTCATGTGTACGAAAAGTACTATATGGTACTATATTTGGTACAAATTTGATTTGGAGGTACAAATCGAGCTGGGATCCTGAAAATTGAAATTAATATTACCATCGAAGTGTAGGATTGGGATATGTACGTAGTTTTGGACATTTTTACTTATGTGTACAAAAAGTACTAAATCGTACTATAATTGGTACAATTTGGATTTGGGTGAAGCGATAGAGCTGGAACAATGAAGTTTGGAGTTAGGATCATTGTAGGGATGTAGGATTAGGGTCAGGATTCAGTTTAAGAAAATAATACTTATGGGTACTATATGGTACTAAATTTGGTACAATTTGAAGTTTAGGTAACTAATAGAGCTAGAATCATGAAATTTGGAGTCAGGATCACTGTTGAGGTTTAAGATTGAGATATGTAGGAAGTTTTAGAAATTTGTACTAATGTGTACTAAATTTGATACAATTTAAATTGTGGGCGAAGCGATAAAGTTTGAATCCTGAAATTTTGATTCAGGATCACTGTGGGGGTGTAGGATTGGAGTATGTAGGAAGATTTGGAAATTGGTACTAATGTGTACTAAATTTAGTACAATTTGAATTGTGGGTGAACCGATAGTGTTGGAATCCTTAAATTTTGATTTAGGATCACTGTGGAGGTGTAGAATTAGGGGATGTAGAAAACTAAACTGTGTACTAAATTTAGTACAATTTGAATTGTGGGTGAACCGATAGAGGTGGAATCCTGAAACTTGGTTTTAGGATCAGTGTGGGGGTATGATTGGAGTGTGTAGAATGTTTTAGAAATTCGTACTACTGTGTACTAAATTTGGTACAATTTAAATTGTAGGTGAACCGATAGAGTTGGAATCCCGAAACTTGGATTTAGTATCACTCGGGGGGTGATGGTTTGGGTTAAGTAGGAAGTTTTGGAAATTCGTACTAATGTGTACTAAATTTGGTACAATTTGAATTGTGGGTCAACCAATAAAGTTGGAATCCTGAAACTTGGATTTAGGATCACTGTGGGAGTGTTTGTTTGGGTTAAGTAGGAAGTTTTGGAAATTTGTACTACTGTGTACTAAATTTGATACTATTTGGATTATAATTAAGATTTTATCTAATCATGATTTCAATTTGATTGCATGATGTAGGTAGTAATGGAAATTTTTAATTATGTGTTGTAAGTGGTACTAAATGTGATACAAATTGGGTTTAAGTGAACCGATAGAATCCTGAAATTTGGAATTAAGATTGGGGTATGTGGGAAGTGTTGCAAATTCGTACTTATGATTGCTAAAGTAGGTAGTTATGGAAATTTATATTAATGTGCACTAACTGATACTCAATTTGGATTTGGGTGATTTTTTTTTCAAAATAAGTATTACAAGAGTACAAATGGTAAAAAATTACACCAACTTTAGTATAGAGGTAGATTTCTGTTGTGGTCGGAATGGGTGTGTAGGGTTGAGATACAGAGGTATATTTGACAACATACTATGGTACTAAATGGTTCTAAAATTTTAATAATGGTCGATATAGGGTGGTTTTAATTACATCCCACATTCGCTAACGAAGTAGCGGGTATGTGCTAGTTAAATATATTTTCCATGCCTATTTTAGGCGTGGATTTTTTTTAAATATTTTCCAAGGCCTATACAAGGCGTGTATTTAAAAAAAAAAAAAAAATAAATGCCTAAATTTTGCACTTACCTTGCTTATCATTTAGGCCTTGTGTTTTAACCTTCCCCATTATCACCATTCACGTTGATTGTCCTTTAAACCCCAACCAACAACACACAGAAAAAGCAGAAGAGACAACTGCCAACATTTTTATGTCGGCGAGTTATGCCTTCCTGCCAGCCTGCTAACACGCACACACACACACATAAACACTCACATCCCTACATGATATATCCTTATTTTCATTTTAATGTCCTTGTCGTTGGCGTTTGTGCACTTGAAACTCACAGTCGGAGCAGGATATTTGTAACAATGACAGTGTTAATTTGTGTTTTCTTGTTGTTGTCCTTTTTGTCTGGTATGTTTGGCAGAAGGACATGCATACAAACCAAACTGGGAGACAGATAGTAAAAACGTGTTCTCGTATATTCGCTTCCTGCCACTTTCGCTATAATTAAAACTGACAAAAATTTTTTGTTTGCTTTTATTTTACGTTTGGATTATTCTTTTTGCGAATTGTGAGCCCACACACAAAAACGCATTGTCAAAGAAATTAAGCAAAAAAGGACAGTGGGAGTATCCTTAAAGGAGGAATATTACTTTGGATTTTAATAGAAATTGGCATTAGTGAAGTATGAAGTATTTCACGGCCTGAATTTTTTAAAGAATATTTTTTCAAGCGTGGATTTTCCAAAGCGTGGATTTATTAAAGATTCATTTTTCAAGGCCTAACCAAGGCCTTTTTTAGGCCTATACAAGGCGTGGATTTATTAAAGATTCATTTTTCAAGGCCCAAACAAGGCGTGGATTTATTAAAGATTCATTTTTCAAGGCCCAAACAAGGCGTGGATTTATTAAAGATTCATTTTTCAAGGCCCAAACAAGGCGTGGATTTATTAAAGATTCATTTTTCAAGGCCTATACAAGGCGTGGATTTATTAAAGATTCATTTTTCAAGGCCTATCCATGGCGAGGATTTATTAAGGAAGACTTTTTCAAGGCCTATACAAGGATTTATTAAAGAAGACTTTTTTCAAGGCCTAACCAAGGCGTGGATTTATTAAAGAAGACTTTTTTCAAGGCCTACACAAGGCGTGGATTTATTAAAGATTAAGTCTTGGAAATAAAAAAATGTTCGGAGCCCACTGTGCCACGCCTTTACACTTAAGTCTTATTTCCGGTTCCCTCAAAAAAAAAAAAAAAAAAAAAGTTAAGAGCAAAAAACGCAACAACACAGATTCCTTAGATAATGAACATGAAACCCAGAAATAGCTGAGGATATGCTCTTCCTTTCATGTTCATTATTTTTTGTTGTGTTGTTGTTGTTGATGGGTGGATTTAAGTGACATTTACATTATTTATTTTCCCACAAAGACCTCTGTCATCAAAGGGTCTTCTAAAGGAAAAAAAAAAACGGTAACAACAAAAACATTTATTTACATTAAGGAATAAATGAAGTACATTTGTTTGTTATCTTGTACATACATACATATGTAGGTGAGAGTACGTAATTTATCTTTTTTATCGGCCATTAAATATGTAACATGAAAATTACATGTTGTTACCTACATAGCTGGGAGATGATTTTAAAGATGTAATTTATTTGGATGGGGATTAAGAGGTTCCAGTGGGTATTTTATGAAGTGACTTAAAAATGCCTACTAATGGGAGGGCCTCCAAAATATTTTTAATAAATCCACGACTCTTAGAGTGGCTCGAAAAAATATTTTTAATAAATCCACGCCTCTTAGAGTGGCTCGAAAAAATATTTTTAATAAATCCACGCCTCTTAGAGTGGCTCGAAAACATATTTGTAATAAATCCACGCCTCTTAGAGTGGCTCGAAAAAATATTTTTAATAAATCCACGCCTCTTAGAGTGGCTCGAAAACATATTTGTAATAAATCCACGCCTCTTACAGTGGCTCGAAAAAATATTTTTAATAAATCCACGCCTCAGATAGTGGCTCGAAAACATATTTGTAATAAATCCACGCCTCTTACAGTGGCTCGAAAAAATATTTTTAATAAATCCACGCCTCTTAGAGTGGCTCGAAAACATATTTGTAATAAATCCACGCCTCTTACAGTGGCTCCAAAAATA
>NW_026888768.1:0-12084 GCF_032173495.1 Musca vetustissima
CACTTGCATTGAGTTCAGTTATAGGGTTGTGGAATGTGAATTTAAGTAAGTTTGAGGTATTATTTGAGAATCCCTATTTAGCACAAGTGTCAAAAAATATTGACATTGCATTGTTGTAATTAATCCCATAATTGATGGGGATACTTGTCTTGAACTGGAAAATCATGTTAACCACGATATGCCTAGAGTACAGACCTGGAGTGACTGAGTTGGATTGCAGGTAGTTAAACGATGGGCATGCATGTTGGATGGAAAGTTGACGCACATCTGTCTTTCCTTTATTCGAGCTGATGAGCACGCCGTCCGGTATGCGAGAAGCGTAAGGTATTTGGAGAAAAAACAATGTCCGAGAGATTGAAGATTTTTGTTTACTTTAATCGGTTGATAAAAAGACTGACAGCAATCCTTGGTAACGTCAAACGGAATTTTTGGACTGACTGATACTTGAGCAGAAATTCGGTATGTACCATATATGAGGGGATGTTTGTTACCTGTGCATCATATAACATAGTAACTAGACATACTTTAGTACGCTGTGCCAAATTTCGTGCAAATCGAAAGATATATAGGGACTTTGGTACACCATTTACATTAAATCACACGAATAAATATATGGAAGCTATATCTAAATCTGGACCGATTTTTAGGAAACTTCACACACATCATTCTAGACATACCTTAGTACGCTTTGCCAAATTTCGTGCAAATCGAAAGGTATATAGGGACTTTGGTACACAATTTACATAAAATCGGACGAAAATATATATGGGAACTATATCTAAATCTGGACCGATTTTCAGGAAACTTAACACACATCATTCTAGAACTAATTCATTACGCCATACCACATTTCGTGCAAATCGAAAGATATCTAGAGACTTTGGTGCACAATTTACATAAAATCGGACGAAAATATATATGGGGGCTATATCTAAATCTGGACCGATTTTCAGGAAACTTAACACACATCATTCTAGAGCTAATTCAGTACGCTACGCCAAATTTCGTGAAAATCGAAAGATATATAGGGACTTTGGTACACCATTTACATTTAATCAGACGAAAAAATATATGGAAGCTATATATAAATCTGGACCGATTTTTAGGAAACTTCACATACATCATTCTAAACCTAATTTAGCACACTGTACCAAATTTCGTGCAAATTGCATGATATATAGGGACTTTGGTCCATATACATTAAATCGGACGAAAATATATATGGGAACTATATCTAAATCTTGACCGATTTTCAGGAAACTTAACACACATCATTCTAGAGCTAATTCATTACGCTATGCCAAATTTCGTGAAAATCGAAAGATATATAAGGACTTTGGTACACCATTTACATAAAATCGGACGAAAATATATATGGGGGCTATATCTAAATCTGGACCGGTTTTTCACAATTTCATTAGGGTTCGTCCTTGTGCCAAACAAATGAGCTGTGCCAAATTTCATCCAATTCGGATCATAAATGCGACCGATTCGTGACGAAACGTTCGTACTATCACTTCAATTGAAGGGCTTGTTTTCTGTTGACACGGCATTGTTCTCGGAATCAATTTTTGTATAAAATATGCCTGTCCCAGAAGGATTTATTGTTTCTAAAATAAAATTTGAGATTTAGTAAGTGCGTGTGAAGTTCAGTAGAGTGCTTGAAGACAGTCGGATCCCTTATTTCTTGAATTGATTTGCCTGTTAAGCCTTTGGGATAAAGACTGTACTTAGTGGAGGTGGTCTCAATACGTAACCAACATGCAGAAAGGAATCTGTTTTTTATCTAGAGCAACAGTTGTTGTAGCAGCATCGTGGATATTGTGGTTGTGTGGTATGCCTTCTGCATACTCTCCGAATGACACAACCTACGGTGTTCGACCAGTATGTGATAGACCAATCAAAGTTGGTGCTTTTGTTGAACTTGCACAAATACCTTATTTTTCAATCTGTAGATAACTTCTTGATATTGATTGTCTACGTATTCGCCGTGTGATGCTGCGGTGCTATTAGACTAAGGGGTTTTCGACCCCAAAATACGGATTGTGGGTACCCTTATATGGGAGCTGCGTCTGGCAACTGTTCCGCTGTAAAATTTTGGATAATACATAACAATGTGCTAGCCTGAAGTCTTCGGAAAATTCGACATAGAAACAAAGGCGTTCGTTGCTCTCCATGCCATGAAATGCCAACGTCTTTCTGACTGGCCAAAAAGTGGAATTAATGGGTCATCCGCCATGGCAGCCAATGAAAAATAAATACTTGGTCGACTATTTTCGTCTACACAAGATTATTCTCAGAATGGCGGATGAATACGTTGATTGAGGCATGGCAAAGGTTTAAATTCGTTATCATGTTGCAAATATCTAATTTCAATTTCCGCAGTTCAGTGCATTTCTGACAAATTGCTTCGCGCATTCGAGGCATAACTTATAATTATTATCACTTATTGGGCGTCCGATCTTGCAGCAAGAATTCATGATGCACCTCGCCTTTCCATTCGATGAAAACTGTGAGCCAAATATTCACAATTTATTCAAATTCAATTGCTTTGCGGGCTCTACTGGACGTTTCCATTGGGTTGATTCGATTTGGAGTTATCATAGCCATACGTGCATACCTGTTTTAAAGTTGACGATGTTTCAGGGTATTATGTGCTTTCGACGTAATTTTTGCCCAAAATGTAAACATTTTTTGTTCAAAATGGAAGAAAGATTTTATTGTTTTTGTTATTATAAGACCCCACATATTCTCGGTTTACAGAAAAAAATGCGTTCGAAGTTTGAGAACCACTATTGCCGAAATGGTTGGAAATTCAACATCTTTGGAATAAGAAATGTGGTTACCAAAAGTGTCGCTATGGAAAATATTGCAACACATTCATTATTATTCATTGTGTCTCTTGTAGTTAGTATGTTATTGCACACCGATAACGAATTTTTGACTTTGTTATATATTCCTTTACTAATCTTTTAAACAATTTAAGTACCAATATTTTTTATATTCCCTCTCAACTTTAACGTTTCCAAAACATTTTCCGCTTATAACTGTTAACATAATAAAAACTTCATTAAAGCAAAAAAGCAAAACATTATACCAGTTTTTCCCCACTTTAATTTTCATATCAAAAAAATATATATATCGTTATTTTGTCTTCAATTATTTAACATTTTAAGTAGATTCGTAACGATATTCTCTGTATCCCCAACAGTTTTCTACGTCATTTAATGCATAACTAATTTCATGTTTTTTTTTTCGTTGTTGCTGCTGTTGTTGTTGTGGTTTTCGTTCCTTTTGCTGTGTTCTGTGTTAATTCTAACGTTTGATGGTGGCCTTTGATGTGCCTGTTCTGTGCCTTTAACCGACCGCAATTTTGTTAATGGTTTCGATTGGCATCGTTGCGTTGCTGTATGCTTTGGGTGCCTGGTGGGGAGGTACAGCTTATTCCGCTTTCCGTTGAGTGTCAAATAAAGGAACGGAAATAGCATTGAGCGCACACCAAACGCAAAAAGTGAGGATTTTGTCATAAACTGCCTTTTTGATGATAAAATGTTGTCGGTGTGTGTGTGCGTGTATTCGTATGCTCTTGTCGAGTTTTGCGTGATTACAATGGATTTATTCGTGGGCTTGTTAAATTCCACCACAAAACATAAAAATAACATTTGTATAAAACAAATCGCTAGTAATTTTATGCATACAAAAATGCATGAGGGTGAAAGTTTCCGCTGAAGTTTGTTAGAGGGGTGGATAAGTAGTCCTGTACATTGTGTGTTCCACATTGTAGAAATTTCATTTGGTAGTTATTGTGCATGCAATAAGCATGCATACATTAAAATTTTTATTTAGCCGTAAGGTATGGCAGATAATATGTTTCATCATTGCCGAGTTGAATTGAACATAATTTATTTATGGGAACAAGTAAAACTGACAATAAGTGTGTTCGGACGTGAGATCTTTCATTAAGAGAGCAGATAAAAAACCGAACTCACATAGAATACCAAAACATATTCACCATATTCTCGACAAACTTGAAAAATATTATTCAAGTCAAAATCTCCAGCTGTTTGGGTATACGTAAATCGTTTTATAATTGATGCAGTCGGAATTTCATATTCGAACTATATCGATATTTGAATCAAATTTAACGTATTTTGGATCAAATTTAACATGCGCCATTTTAGTCTAGGAAATATATTTAGTGCAAAATTTAAAGTTCTTCGACAATTTTAATTCATTCGCGTACCATTTACCTAAAATCGGATTAAATATATATGAAAGCTATATTTAAATCCGAACCGATTAGAATTGATCTACATTAACTTCAGTTCTAGATAAAATGGTGTTATGCGAGGGAATGGTCGTTGGATGCGGTTCATCGAAATGGTGTCCAATTTTCAGCATCACCTTCGGAAACATCATCCTGAATCTACGTTTCACATTTGAAGTATAAATTTGCGTCTTCTTTGTCTCCCAACTTATAAGTTAAGTAAAATATTAGCTTTGACAGATTGTTTTTTTTTTATTTATACCCTTCACCACACTGTTGTACAGGGTATTATGTCATTGTGCATATGTTTGTAACAGGCAAAAAGAAACGAGATAGACACATGATTCCTTTTGAGAATATGCATAGAATCAATTTTTAAGTGGATTTATGCATGTCCGTCCGTCCGTCCGTCGGTCTGTCCATGTTAAATTGTAAACAAAGCACAGGTCGCATTTATGATCCGAATTGGAAGAAATTTGGTACAGCGTACTGTATTATGTCTACAATGATGTGTGTTAAGTTTCCTGAAAATCTGTCCAGATTTAGATATAGCTCCCATATATATTTTCGTCCGATATAATGTAAATGGTGTACCAAAGTTGCTATATATCCTTCGATTTGCACGAAATTTGGCACAGCGAAATGAATTGCTTCTAGAATTATGTGTGTTAAGTTTCCTGAAAATCGGTTCAGATTTAGATATAGCTCCCATATATATTTTCGTCCGATTTAATGTAAATGGTTCACCAAAGTCCCTATATATCTTTCGATTTTCACGAAATTTGTCATAGCGTAATGAATTGCTTCTAGAATGATGAGTGGTAAGTTTCGGGAAAATCGGTTCAGATTTCTACAGAGCTACCATATATATTTTCGTCCGATTTTATGTATGTGGTGCACCAATGTCCCTATATAACTTTCCATTTGCACGAAATTTGGCATAGCGTACTGAATTAAATCTAGAACGATGAGTGTTTAGATTCGTGAAAATCGGTTCAGATTTATATATAGCTCCCATATATATTTTCGTTCGATTTAAGGTAAATGGTGTTCCAAAGTCCTTAAATAGCTTTCGATGTGCACGAATTTTGGTACTAAATTAAGTCTAGAATAATGTGTTTTAAGTTTCGTGGAAATCGGTTCGGGTTTGGATATAGTTCCCATATATTTTTCGTCCGATTAAATGTAAATTGTGAACCAAAGTCCCAATATATATTTTGATTTGCTATTTTCATCACCCGATGAAATAGTGAACTAATATGTGCCGCGAGTTCACCCATAAAAACTATAAAAAAATGGGTTGAGACGTAGGGTTAGTTGCCCACTCTCGGAAAACCCAACCAACTATGAAAAAGCAAAGAAAAAGAAAACCAAACCTCCCTAATGTTGACGACACCCGCAAACGTATAAAGGACCACGATCTGCGAATCTGCACTTGGAATGTGCGCACGTTGTACAGAACAGGCGCAGTGTTGGCTTTGGCAGATGTACTCAAGAAGTACAAAGCCGATATTATTGCCTTACAGGAAATGCGATGGAAAGGGACTGGCGTAAGTAAATCAGATGATTACGCCCTGTATTATAGCTGCCATGAAACGAGACGTGTATTTGGCTGCGGATTTATGGTTAGCAGGAGAATAAAAGACCTCGTCTCCAGATTCACTCCAGTAGATGAGCGAATTGCTATAATCCGTTCTTCTACATCAGTCTCATTTGCGCTCATTTGCTCCGACCAAAGATAAAGATGAACAGACCAACAACAGCATATGATCGTTGCCCTGGTCATGACATTAAAATTTTAATGCAAAAATCGGAATGAAAATATATTTGGCCCCACCGTCGGAAAATTCAGCCTCCATGAAGAAACATCAGACAACGGCATGAGGTTAATTGACTTCGCGGCAGCTTAACGAAACTACCCCTTGTCCCGATTATAATATAGAAGCACAATGGCAGAGAATTGCCCACTCACTACAAACTGCAGCAAAACCAACACTTGGGTACCAAAACCACCATCAAGAAACCCATGATACGATCAGGAGTGTCGTAATGCTACTGATATGAAAAACGCAGCGTATAGGGCAAGCCTGCGGACAGTAGCAACGCGTAATCGGGAGAAAAGGAGAAAGGAGAAACGTATTTTCAGAAAAAATAAGAAAGAACAAGAAAAACGTAAGCCTGAGCAAATCGAGATGTACAGGAGTCAGAATGAAGTCCGAAAATTCTACCAACGGGTAAAACACCAAACCGAAGGCTTTGGTGCAGGCACATCCTCCAGTAGATATAAAGAAGGGAACTTGGTGACAGATACAGACAGCGTACTGAAGATCTGGAAGGAGCATTTTGAAAAACTTCTGGTATCAAATAGTAGCGGTGAAGAGGACACCCCAGAACCAATAATAGATGCCGGTATAGAGTGTATACCACCTATCCATGATGATGTCAGAATAGCAATTAATCGACTGAAAAATAATAAAGCAGCAGTTACCGATGGGTTACAAGCCGGACTGTTTAAGACTGGTGGTCAGATGCACCGGCTCATTTGTACAATTTGACTAGAGGAATGTATGCCCAATGATTGGAATCTTAGCATCCTGTGTTCAGTACACAAAAATGGGACAATACGATATGTGCCAACTATAAAGGAATAAGTCTCCTTCCCATCGCATATAAAGTGCTATCCAGCGTACTGTGTGAACGACTGAAGCCAATGGTCAATGACATTATTGGACCATACCAATGTGGCTTCAGACCTGGCAAATTCTGGAAAAGGCCCACGAAAAACACATCGACACATTCCATATCCGTTCAGAGGTGTATAAAGCCATGTCTTCGTTTGGCATTCCTGCATATTTCGGCTATGCAAGATAACTTTAACAGGCACAAGATCAGCAGTTAAATTCGAAAAGGACCTCTGGGAGCCCTTTAATACCGAACGAGGATTCAGACAAGGTGATAGTTTGTCGTTTGACCTTTTTAACATCCTGCTGGAAAAGTGAACAGAAATGGCACTCCGATGACATCGACATAGTGGGTCGAACATTGAGAGCGGTAACAGCCACCTTTGGACAAATTGAGAAGAAGTCTGCCAAAGTGCTAGAAAAGAGAAATTTCACAGAAACAAGTTTTTTTGTGAAGTTCGTAGTCCATATAAAAACATAGTGCCATATAAAGATGTCCCGTATCTGTGGTTGGTTTTTGAACCACTTTGTGGGGGTAAAGGTTCAGTTTTAGATATAGCTCCCATACATATATTTCAGTATATTTATAAAAATTGGGAAGACAGAGTTAGGTATAGATCACTAATAATGGTGCTCAAAATGTTGCCAAAATTTAACGGTAATTTTGTATTTCTGTTTCCCCTTAGAAAATGGTCGGTACAGGTCTATATTTTTAATATGTCCCCTATATAACGACGATACAACCAGTTATTTTATTTAACTTTAATACTTAGCCACACCTTTCAAAATCATTCTGTAGACTATAGTATATACTGGAAACTTCATTGCAAATAAATGGTGGAGGGCATACAAATTTCACGTTGTACATTTAACTTTTTTTCTTGATCATGTCCTTCTGAATGTTTGTCCGACGCTTTAAGAATTGCACCAGAATGAAGTTACACTCTACTAAATTCCACCTTTAGTGGAATTCAACGTTTTGTTCAGATCCCCTGTGTAATAATAGCTCGAAGTTCTTATTAAATGTCCCTAAATAACCTAATTTTCTCAGATACACATGTTTCTTTAATGCATTGCCTACGCAACATTGTGCCCCTAATATTCCCCTATACCAAACAAAAACGGAATACATTTATAAAATCCCCAAATATCCTATGGGAATTGGTTTTTTATGTTACATATTTTATTTTTTTCAAATTTACTTCGAAGTTCACTTTAGTTGTATTTTTTATTCCTCCATTTGCCCTTTTATTTTTCATGTTTTATTGTTTGGTAACAATCTAAATAAGTGAACATGAAATATCAATGCAATTGTTTTCATTGCTACTGTTGCTGATGATGATTTGTTGTGTTGACGTGTGAGTGAGAGTGTGTGTTAGTAGTGGTAGTGTGGGAAAATTACCATTTTCTCTGTGGGGAAATGATTTCAGCTTATCGCACCGTCATTCATACATTTCAAGGAACCTACAGATATACGCATAAATGCATACAACGACGACGACACCTTCATTAAGCCAACGACTCGACATTGCTTTCTGATGGAATTTCATGCTCACATTACTCATATGAGACTCATATCCATAATGTATATCGACTGGCTGACTGACTGACATTCATGCTTCTGCCTTTGACTATAAGGTATACACGAGTATGTGTAAGAAGCATACAAATTTACACACATATCTACATCCGCACATATTACACATTTATTATTATGTTCGTTCGTTTGTTTATTTCTGCACTTTACTGGTATTCGTTGCTAATGTCGCTGATTGTTCCTGCTGCCGTTGTTTGTGTTGTTGTTGCTGTTCTTGGTGTTATTATTATGATTTCAGCGAATCCCATCTGTTTTGAATTCATAATCTCGTGTATTGTTTGATTTCTGTTGTCATTGCTGGTGTTGTAGTTGCTGTTGTTGTTGCAACTGATGTTATGCCATAAGAATATTCGTGTGTATTCCATACGTGAGAGTATCAGTGTGTGTGTATTATGTGTGGAATTCCCAGTAAACTAATCGTTCTATGGAAATTGAGGTGTGAAGTCGTACTTCCATGGAAGATTATAATGCACTACATTACAACACTTTTGCTTGAGTATCTGGTGATATTCTTGCCTTCACTTTTCAATCTAACATAACATGCTTGGATATATCTCTAGATCTTAATTATCATTGTCTCAGAGGAAAGTCTGAAAAATTATCCGAAGTTTATCATCAAACTCTTAGAAAATTTAATTCAAAATGTCAAAGTGGCTACGTTCATAGGAAATAAGTGTATAGGCTAATTTGGTCTCTTAAATAGGTGCAACGGCTCGTGGCCAATTGGAACTAAGACGGTTGTACTGCCCTGATCTTAGTTTTGCTTAAATCTTGTAGTTTTGCTTAAATCCGTCTCTGAGTATAGCGTACATACGTAAACTGTGTCTAATAGACAAAAAACAACTTAAATCGGAAGGGAGGGTTTATATGGGATTTATATCAAAACTTGGACCCATTTCCCCTATCAATAAAAAAACTATTGGAGCCAATATTTGGATGCCTATGTTAAGTGGTTCGCCAGTTAATGAATTTATACACAATTTTTGCGTAAATACTTAAAATAGGGGTACCATTGTATGGGGGCTACCAGAAAACGTGGAGCTACATCGATGAATTTTTGCATGAATATTCAGTACCCAAAAAAACTCTCTGTGCTGCCAAACTGCAGTCAATTTGATGGTAAAATGTGTCTAATAGACAAAAAATACCATAAATCGGGAGGTACGGTTATATGCGGGCTATATCAAAACTTGGTCCCAGGGAACCGATTTTCCATAGCAATATACGCTTTGATATTAAAAAAATGTGATCCAAATTTTGGGCGCCTATGTTGCCAGTTAATGAGTTTATACCCAAATATATACCTACGTCTTTAACACCTTGACGTATCAGTTAGTGCAACGGAGTTCGTTTCCAACCGTTCGCAATTTGCACAAAACAAACCGGTTATGATGCTTGCAAACGAATGCAAAACGAAACAAAATGTGAATGCGTATAATAAAACTATTTATTTTAGATGTTGTTAGATGTTATTATTTTTAGAATCGAAAAATAATAAAAATTAAAAAATTGAAATGCCCCATTTAATAACCACGAGTTTGGCACAAAAATTATAACGCGAGTCCGACTCGTGAAAATGTATCAAGGGGTTAAAGTATTATAGAACTATCCATTTTAAATCGATTTGATAATAGAAATTCGGAAATAGGGTGTAAGATGTTGTATTACCAATTCAATATAGTAAATATCCACAAATGGGAATTTACCCCATTTACCATTTACCCTTTGGGTATGTACCCACTGTCCATCTCCTCCGATAGGGGTATTTCCGTCTTATACTCATATGATAATTTCATTCGCAACCCACAATGGCGGCACATAGCATACCTCTGAACCACATAATGTATCCTTATCAGCGTACCAAGTGCTTCCGACCATGCGACTTGAGAACCTTATTCTTACTTCGCATCTTATAGCAAATATAAGTGGCTTGCGCAGGCTGTCGAACGTAATATACAACATCTTGAGGTAATTAGTATGGATTATGTTTTCAATCGAATAGTGTAACAGTGATAGAGGTTGGTCTGGCGATAAAACAGCCTACTCTGGGAAACTTCCTGTTTCATTCTACAGTTCTTCGACTTTCTGTTCCTAAATTCCACATATAACTGGCGTCCAAAAATAAATTTGAGGTAATTAGTATGGATTATGTTTTCAATCGAATAGTGTAACAGTGATAGAGGTTGGTCTGGCGGAAAAACAGCCCACTCTGGAAAACTTCCTGTTTCATTCTACAGTTCTTCGACTTTCTGTTCCTAAATTCCACATATAACTGGCGTCCAAAAATATATTTGTTTCTTCTCAGCGCCCTGAAACAGATGCACATGGTTGTCGGTATTGGATACTTTCGATAGGTCAAGAGCCAATATAAATGTTCGATTGCACGGTTTGTTCTACTAATATATGTAGGGACAGCGTGTAATAATGTGTAGTTCTGTGCGGCTTTGCTTTTGGCGGCAGATGCGATTTACCTTTATTTGACACTCTTGTAGCATGTACGATTTACCTCTATTTGACACCCTTGTTAGGCTTCAGTAGCGGGACCCTCCACTTTTCAGTCTTCAGGATTTATGTGCGTGGTTAATGACAAATTGAGGTGTGATGTTAGTTACTAGACTCCGGCTTCATATAGTTGCTACAGCATTACCTCATAAATTCCGTCCGTTTTCTGCAACATCTCCCTTTGTAAGTGGTGGTAGTACCTCCTGGGCTGGGAAGGTTCTTATACGAAGTAACACACTCCTCTTCGACCTGTTACTCACGGAATCCATCTTGATGTTGGGGTACCTGCGCCTCATCTTTGGTTGGGTAGGGCTCAAGTGTCTACGCTCTTGGCTCATCAGGTTCTTGATGTGACAAATAAATCCGAATCCATAGGTTTGGATATCTAAGAGTTTTTGTTGACACCTGCAATCATCATTCTTCGTAAATGTTTCCGGTACCTTCAGGATGTTTCTTATGTTTTGTAGCGCACAACTCTTCTCACTTTTTACCTTGGAGTGCTCTATAAACCGCCTGTTCGGATTCGTCGAACTTATGTCCTTATTTTTGAAAGCCGCGCGCCTTACTGGGATCGGCTATATTCAAGAGTTCTTGCGATTTTCACTTCAAATTTTTAATGCGACATTCTTGAGAAGTTGTAGGTTCATATTAAATAAAAACAAACAAAAACGACATTATTCTCGACCGGGCCTAATTTGTATACCCCATCAAGTCGGCTGCATTGAAAATTCCTGAAGTCGATCGGTAATTTACATGAGGATTATCTTATGGTGTTGTGTAATAGAAGGATGTTGATGCTCCGGAAAAAGTATTTCCAATTATAGACACTCAAATTGGAAAACTTACACCGACTTTTGTAATATTGTCCGATCTGTCAAATTATAGCCACTCCCATGACAAAATTCGGTTAAAGAAGAGGAACTTTTACGTAGGGTTAAATCAAAACTGGGTGCCAACTGAGGCGTCGATTTATTAAAGAATATTTTTCAAGGGCCAACTGAGGCGTGGATTTATTAAAGAATACTTTTCAAGGGCCA
>NW_026888769.1:0-11768 GCF_032173495.1 Musca vetustissima
CGAATAGGCCATTGTATCAATTTACTAGAATGCCTTTTGGGCTATGTAATGCTCCTCAATCTTTATGCCGACTAATGGATATAGTAATACCATATAATTTGAAAACACATGTATTCGATTACTTAGATGATTTATTGGTGGTGTCCCAAAATTTTGAAGAACATTTAGCACATTTAGTAGAAGTGGCAACTCAGTTGCGAAAGGCAGGTTTGACGATAAATGTCAGCAAAAGTTGATTTGCTTTGAACAAAGTTAAGTATTTGGGATATGTAGTTGGAAACGGTACGTTACAGGTAGATATAGATAAAATCAGAGCCATCAGAGAGTTGCCGATACCAAAATCAATTAAACAAGTTCGGCGGTTTTTAGGAATGACCGGGTGGTATAGACGATTTATCAAAGATTACTCAGCTATTGCTTTTCCTTTGACAGAACTTTTTACGAAGAAGAAGACGTTTGCGTGGAATGAGGATGCACAGCGTGCATTTGAATTATTGAAAGATAAATTGACATCAGCCCCGGTGTTAGTTAACCCGAACTATGATAAACCTTTTATTTTGCAATGTGATGCTAGTACGTATGATGTAGGTGCAGTGTTAGCTCAGGAAGCTGTGGATGGTAACGAAAGACCAATAGCGTATATGTCGCATAAACATAATAAAAGTCAGCGTAATTATACCATTACAGAATTAGAGTGCTTAGCCGTTGTGCTATATTGAAGGTCAGGAGTTTAAGGTGGTTACAGATCACGTAAGTTTGAAATGGCTCATGAGTCAAAAGGATTTATCAGGTCGGTTAGCGAGATGGTCAATAAAACTCCAAGGTTTTAATTTTAAAATAGAACATAGAAGAGGAAGAGATAATGTTGTTCCTGATACTTTGTCAAGAGTATATGAGGGGGAAGCTGCTGTCGAAGTGATAGATATAGAAAATCTGCCATTGATTGACCTGAATTCAGACGCTTTCGAGAGTGCAGAATACCGCAAATTACGAGAAGAATATACTCGATCCAAGATGCCAGATTTTAAGGTTTTGGACAAATTTATATATAGACGAACTTGTTTTGCATCTGGGGATGAAGATAAGTCCGATGCATGGAAACTTTTAGTACCAGAGGAATTGAGAATGAAAATAATTTTTACCTGTCACGATATACCAAAAGCTTCTCATGGCGGAATAGGAAGAACCAAAGAACGTATCAGGAGGTATTTTTATTGGCCCGGATTAGTAAAGGATGTAAAAAATTACGTTCAAAATTGTGAATTATGCAAGACATCGAAGACGCCAACAAAAATTTTAAGACCTCCCTTTGGACAGATGATAAAGTCCGAACGACCATTTCAAAGATTTTACATTGATCTGATCGGACCTTTGCCGCGAACAAAATCTGGCAACATAGGAATTTTAATTATTGTGGATCATTTCTCCAAATTTACATTTTTGAAACCTTTGAAAAAGTTTGTAACGAAGCCAATAACGGATTATTTACTATCAGAGTGAAACATTTATTAACCTGATAGAGTAAATCGTGTCATAAATGAAGCACTACGCTCATATGTAAAAGAGGATCAACGCGAATGGGATCAGTATGTAGGTAGCGTAAATTGTGCACTGAGAAATAGCCACCATCAAAGTGTTGGAAGGACTCCTTATGAAATAGTATTTGTGCAAACTATGATAACTCATGGTCAGGATTATGGTATGTTAAGACGTCTAAACTTATTATCAGAAACAGACGTACATATAAAAAGACAGGACGAATTTTCATTGATTAGGGATTCAATTCATGAACATATGAAAAGGGCTTACAAAAAGAATGAAAAGACGTACAATTTACGGTCGCGGAGCAAACAGTATGAAGTAGGTCAGGAAGTCGTAAGGCGTAATTTTGTTCAAAGTTCGAAGATAAATAATTTTAATTCCAAACTAGCACCTGTGGGGAAAATTGCAAAGGTTATACGTAAAGTTGGAAATGTATCTTACGAACTGCAAGATTTAGATACCGGTAATAAGGGGATATATCATGCAAAAGACATATGGACATAATATTTATATAGTGTGTGTTTTTTTTTTTTTTTTTTTTTTTGTAGAAGAAGGGATGTAAATTTGTGACTACTTTGTATGAGATATACTTGGTAGTACAATTAAAAGGGGGGCAAAAATGTAGAAGGCTTTGAATTTGTATGTCAAGGAAATGTTTGAGGAAAATTGAAAAATTTTCTTCTGGGATTCGATTTTTGGTTTTCGGGCTGGAAAGAAGTAAATTTCGAGAAAAAAAAACTATTTTTTTTTTTTTTGAAAAAAAGAAAAAACGAGAAGCCAAAATATAATACAGCGAAAACTTTCACATTTGCAAATTGCTATTAAATTTTAATTTGGATATCGGAAAATGCGGATTTAAAAGGATTTTAAATTTGCATATATTCTCAACTGCTATAAAAATTAAGAGCAGCCCTTAATCCCGGATTATTATTGAATCATCAATTGAACCATCAAATTTTAAGATATTGGAATATTACGGAATTCTTTCCTTGCCAAAATTATTGCCAAATTTTATAATAAGAGACCAATAACCATTCGCTGATGGAAATGGACATGAATTTTAATAAATAACGACGCTTTGGTTGGAAATCAAGCATATAAAAAAATAACGCAATATCATGGATACGAAATGGAACAAATCTTAAATTCATCTTAATCTACCCTATTCATATTCATAATAATCGCAATACTCACAATTTAATTAATTATATTAGGATAATTTTTATTGAAACAGCAGATCAACAAGCGCTTGTCGATGCAGCTTCAAATTTGAAATGTTATGTAAGTAGTTTATACATTTATAAATCTTTCAAAAATATTTTATCGAACGCAATTCATCGCGATTTAAAATAAGATTTTTAATTTATAAGTTTTTTTAAAAAAAAAGAGGAAAAATCTTGGAATTGCATAATTTATGTTTACCTTATTCTAGTTTTATCTTTCCTATAATATCATCTTTAATATCGTTTTTATTTAACTTAAAAATACATGCTATGGAAATTTATTAGAAGAATAATGGAGATTTATTCTAAATAAATTTGAAAATAAATTCCACGAAATTGATGATTGGGTATAGTTAGAATGTTTATTTGGGCTGACAAAGTTTAAGTCGGCATGGTAGGGAGGGAAAACCGACGAATCTCAAACGCCTAAGATTAAAAGGTCATCCTTCATACTAACTTTGACCATCGCGAATATATAGATGTTAAAATTAAGCTACTAATAAAACTTAAATATTCATGTAACTGGTTGAGGCTTATTTCTTCTGACAAGAACACCCCCCAAGCCCTGAGCACGGTCGGAATCAATGGTAGCAACAATCAGAAGAAATAGAGTCTGGTGAGGATCGTTACAGGGCCAAAAAATGAACCATTTCCAAATTTCAACCATTTCGGATCATAAATGTGACCTGTAATTGTTTGCAATTTATCATGGACAGAAGGACGGACATCCATAAATCGAATTAGAAAGTGATTCTATGCATATTCTCAAAAGGAACTATGGGTCTATCTCGTTTCCTTTTGCCTGTTACAAACATATGCACAAAGACATAATACCCTGTACCACAATGTGGTGAAGGGTATAAATATTACAGAAATGCAACTATGCTCCGACTTACATACATATATACACACGTTTACACTAGAAATATTGCTAGTAACATTTAAGGGGCCTTGTTATAATTCTTCTCGCACAATAACGATAGCATTTGTTTCATTTATCAAAGTTAATCCACTGTTGTATCCTTCTGTGTGTACATATTGCAGCAGCAGTAAAACGATGAGTGTACATGCTGCAATTAAAATTTCACACAAAATTGCACATCATTCTTATCAGAAGAAAATTGTCATGAGAATAACTAGTATTTGAAAATTACACTAAAAAAGATGTGTACAAACTTGAGAAGCAAGAGGGGCGGTGAAATATACAGTATATAATATATTAAGTGTTTGATCATAAAACATGCAAATTAAATATGAGTGCTTGCTTATTGAGAAATGTCCATATAAATAATTACGATAATTTGTCAAATGTATTTAAAAATTTTTAGGAATATACCCCACATTCAATAGAAATACAGAGTATAATGTGACACGGGGAGTAAACATACACAAATGAAAAGATAAGGATACTAATTTAAGTGTCTGTATTATGTAGCCATCTGTTTGTCACTTATCTGCCCTATATATATATTCTTGTATATCCAATTCCGATTGTTATCAAAACAAATTGGACAAACATATTTTGACAAAATGACGAACCTGTTGATGTAGCTGAAAATTGGCTTGAATTTAGATATAGCGGTCGAATACAATTTCGTCCGATTTCATATACCTTTGTTTTCGAAGGTCGTCCATTAGCAGCTATTGTTCCACAGAGGATTCATACCGTGGGATAACAGGTAATGCAAGATCGTCATGTAAATACTGCGATATGCAGGTAGTAGCTGCCAAAAGGTTTTTCTAGTTGGATCCGAACAATGCGTGGAGTGCTCAGGAAAGTCTGGAATAGGGCTGATGTAGAAATTATTAACTTATATTAAAACTTGGGAAAAAAAACTTTATTTTTCACCAGGAGCTAAGAATGTCGGATCACAGCTACTTACCAGTATCGTATCCCTCTTTATATGTGGATTATTTCGAAAAGTGGGCCAAATTGGCAAATCCATTTTTCAAATTATAGTCACTTTGATGGAAAATGCTTCACTCTTTTATTTACAATAGGTCAACATCATGTAAATCGATTTTAGGCACACCTAACATCCGCTATTTGATATGCTACAGCACAACGCAAAATCTTAACTGGACACCCCTCGATTATTTGGGGCACAATTATTAAAATGTTGGAATATATGGAGCTATGTCTGCATCTGCAGCAATCTCTAAAAAGCGCATTCAAAGGCGGAATTTTGGGTCAGTGTATAAAATTGAACATTGACCAAAATTCCACGTCAATTTGACAAACATGAGGAGATTGCGCAACATTAACATAAACTCAGACGAAAAAGTATATTTAGGACCCACCTTTGGTTATACAAACTTCAGCACATTGTATTAATCGTACAAAAATATAAGAGAAATATATCTAATTGTAAACCGATTTCAACAAAACTTAACGCACATCATTATAGACTCAGTTTTGCACGCTTTGCAAAATTTCGTCTCATTTGGACAAACCTTTGGAGTTTAGCGCACCATTAACTAAAGTCTGACGGAACTATATATGAGAGCTATATCTAAATCTGAACCGATTGTTTCCAATTTGAATAGGGTGTTGAGCCAAATAAGTGAAATACATGAACAGACCGATTGACTATGCATATTCTCAAAAGGAACTATGGGTATATCTCATTTCCTTTTGCTTGTTACAAACATATTCACAATGATATAATATTTTGCACTAAAGGGTGGTGAAGGGTATAAAAATGTTCTGCATAAACGTGTTTTACCCGAAATATGTTTTATGATACCCTTCACCACTTTGGGTACATACAAGAGATGCTCATATGTAAAATATACTTCAGACAGAAAGACATCGCATATTTGGTGGACCATTGAAATGGAATCGCACAAAATTAACTACGTGAAGATATTTGATGGATATCTGAACTAAATTAAAGCAACAAAAAAATCTAACGAAACTATATATGTGAGCTATATCTAAATCTAAGCCGAATCCAAAAGAAACTTCGCATATCAATATGGACCTATTTCAGTACTCTGTGCCAAAAATTTGTCTCAATCGGACCAATATTGGGAGTGGTACACCACAATTTGATTGCCTGAAGTCTACAGAGAGACCCACACATATAAAAATTTCAATGAATAGAAAATGTGATTAAGGACTTTACAATACTGAGTAAATAAGCCTACCTATATATACATTGGAACTATGTCAAAATTAGTCGTATATGGAAACATTTCTGCAAATATGTTTTTCACCCTCCAGGAACCCGAATAGCAAAATTTAGCTACAATTATTAAAATACCGAAAAGGAGATATGTTAAAACATTGACATTTCTGCAAATATGTTATTCATGCTGCACGTATTGATTGCCAACTTGCGGTCCCATTTGTGGGAAATTGGGACTAAAACATTCAAAACACCGAAACTGTTGCGAATCCTTTATTTGGGGACTAATCAAAAGGTCAATTTCTTTATACGTGACAATGTATGTGCTATATTTTAAATTGCAATCTCAACCGTGATTTCACACCAATGTCGCAATTCCTAAGACACTGCTTTAAAATCCTGCACATACATTGTCACAGTTCCTTGGATGTCACGTATAACAAATTGGACCTTTTGTTTAGTCCCCAAATAAAGGTTTCGTAACATTTTCGGTGTTTTGAATGGATACGTATTGCAAACCGAATGCCAAATTTCATATACACATCACTTATGGTGAAGCGCAAAATCCACTTTATATTTTTAAAAATATGTTGGACAGCTCTGCACCTTACAATTGTAATGACCTCGGCCACATGAAACGCGAATAAATATTAAAATTGCTTTGATGCTGTAGCAAAAGAAACATTATGCATTTCATGGTTGCTTACAAAAAATTATTTTCTGTGTGTGTTTTGTATCGTTACACTGATGAATTGCTACAAAAAGTAAATAACAAACAGTAGCAACAACGCCAACAACAAACACAACAAGTATCCAAATCAGGTTCGGACGGAAATGGAGAACATTTTTGCTACTGCTCTCAATGGCAAAGGTTGTCATGGTGGCGTTTGTTCTTTTCTTTGCTGGTCGTGATTTGAATTGGATTTCAAGTCTACAACAAAAATAAAAAACAGTTCTTCGTTGGCTTGGCCGTTGTTATGTGACTATCCCATTTAAAATGTAGCAACAACCAAACACAAATAATATATGTATACAGCAATATGCAACAACAGCATCAACAGCAATAGTAAAGAAACTTGTACGTGCAGCCCCGAAAAGAAAGAAATAGAAATGTAGCGAAAAAAGCGAGAAAAAACTACTAAATTATGCCACCGAACATCTAAAATGCGCACCAAAAAGGGGGCGTTGAATAGAAATTGTTGCGAATTATCTAAAAAATACAGACATGCACACACACAAACAAATGATGAATACTAATTTAAAAAGTTTTCATTAAATGTGTGGCAGAGTCCGTGTCAGTCCATGAAAATCATTAGATTTGCACGAATTTTGGTGTAGCGTACTGAATTAAGTCTAGAATGATGTGTGCTAAATTTCGGGAAAATCGGTTCAGATTTAGATTAGCTCCCATATATAGTTTCGCCCGATTTTAGGTAAATGGTGCACCAAAGTCCCTGAAAGTCATAAGATTTGTACGAATTTTGTCATTCAATTTGCAGGAATTACGTCTAGAAAGATGTGCGCTAAGTTTCGTGGAAATCGGTTCAGATTAAGGTATAGCTCCCATATATAGTTTCGCCCGATTTTAGGTAAATGGTGCACCAAAGTCCCTGAAAATCATAAGATTTGTACGAATTTTGTCATTCAATTTGCACGAATTAAGTCTAGAAAGATGTGTGCTAAGTTTCGTGAAAATCGTTTCAGATTTAGATACTGCTCCGCTATATAGTTTCGCCCCATTTTAGGTAAATGGTGCGCCAAGGACCCTATACATTCTTCGATTTGCACGAAATTTGGCATAGCGTACTAAATTGAGTCTAGAATGATGTGTGCTCAGTTTCGTGAAGATCCCTTCAGATTTTCGTCCGATTTAATGTAAATGGTGCACCAAACTCCTAATGTTTGTCCGATTAACACGAAATTTTGCGCAACGTATCAAATTGAGACTTGAATGACGTTATTTGGTTTTGTTGAAATTGGTGCAGATGCAGCCATAGCTTCTATATCTATTTCGAACGGGTGTCTGATTGATATTAAATTTTGAAATGTGCGGCGTACCGAACAGCTTTTATCAATTTTGCTTTAAATCGTTTTCCCATGGTACGCAGACGAATGAAATTAAATTTATTAAATTTATTCATGAGTATGTTCCTTCGAAGGAATTTTGACATACAATTGTAAGGATACATTTGTACAATATACCCAAATTGTCAGAATGTGTTAAGTCATTTGCGAAGATAGGATGCATCAATAAATACCCTCTTTCTGGTACTTGCCCCTTAGCATTCAAACATATATTTCTATAGAGTAAACTCTTTTGGTACCTCTCTACAGTTGGTCAACTATCTGACAAAAACATATAGAGTAACTTTGGGTAATGTGGACAACCATTTTCTTTTTTTGATATTGTGGGCGTAACAACGGTAAAAAATAAAAACAAATTGTTTTCACAACTTAGTAGATTTGTCGTCTAAATATATTTCAGGTAAAACATTACACATATTTGGCTATAAAAATGTTATTGCATTATATTTCAAAAACTTTAAACTGCGAATAAAAATAACGTGGCGGGTAATGTGGAACAATAAATGCAAATATATATGGGTTCAAGTTTTGGAATAGCCCTCATTGAAGTTTACCGCCCCATTTGCTGTATTTTGAAGGTCCTTGCTTCCTTATCCAACCGAAGCACCTGAAATCTCGCATATCGATTGTTCAGAGGATAGAATACCTTCTCGCATATTCAATGCGCCCATGTTTCGAACTCGACCTCAGGAAAGGGCCCACTTTTGTATAGTGGTCCACATTACCCGACGTTGAATATTTTTTAATATAATTATCGGCTTTAAAAATGAAGAATCACCGATTGTAATTACAGCTAAAGGTATATTTTTGTTAAAGAAAACAAGAAAATCACATAACTTCTTTATATTTGAGAAAAGCAAAGTGTTCGACTGTTTTGCAAAAACGTTCTACTATTGTGCTAAAATATGCTCAAATCAGACTTTTACAATCAGTGCTACATTTACTACAAGTTTAATGTTTGTTTTCACTAATTAGCAAGCATTTTCTTAGATATGGGGGGAAGGGTGTATTCCACATTAGACGCATAGTAGAGTAACATCGGGTAAACTCTACCTCTTACAACGTCGCGAATAATAAAAGCAGTGTGAAGTAATTCCGTGGTTAGTTTTTCAAAAATATTTTTATTTTGCAATATAATCTCCTGAATCTTTGATACACTTAGTCCAAGACTTTTTTTGCAATTATATCCCTTGATTAAAATATTTTTCCTCAAGGTCTTCAAAATAGTAGTCTACAACTGTAGATACATCTTTATTTGCGGTAAACCGTTTGCCAGCAAGGAATTTTAGATTTGGGAACAAATAAAAGTGAATAGGAGCTAAATCAGGAGAATAAGGTGGGTGGTCAAGCAACTCATACTTTAATTCGTTCGTTGTCTTGATGAAAAATTATTTTTTTAAGCTTCACCACACTGTGGTACAGGGTATTATGTCTTTGTGCATATGTTTGTAACAGGCAAAAATAATCGAGATAGTCGATTTATGCATGTCCGTCCGTCCATGTATTTTTGTTAACAAAGTACATGTCGCATTTATGATCCAATTTGGATGAAATTTGGCTCAGGTCACTTAATTGGCCCAAGTAAGAACCCTATTGAAATATATACAGCGGCAATATACAGTTTCGTTCGATTTAATGTAAATGGTCCACCAAAGTCCTATTATATATTTTGATTTGCACGAAACTTGACACTGGTAATGAATAGGGTCTAGAAAGATGTGTGTTAAGTTTCGTGAAAATTGGTCTAGATTTAGATGTAGCTCCCATATATATCTTCGTCCGATTTGAGGTAAATGGTGTACCAAAGTGCCTATATATCTTTCGATGTACACGAAATTTGGCATAGCGTATGAATTAGGTCTAGAATGATGTGTGCTAAGTTTCCTGAAGATCGGTTCAGATTTAGATATAGCTCCTATATATATTTTCGTCCGATTTAAGGTAAATGGTGTACCAAAGTCCCTATATATCCTTCGATTTGCACGAAATTTGGCATAGCGTACTTAATTAAGTCTAGAACAGTGCACGTTAAGTTTCGTGAAAACGGGTTTGGATTCACATATAGCTCCTATATACATTTTCGTCCGATTTTATGTAAATGGTGTACCAAAGTCTCTATACATATTTGGATTTGCTCAAAATTTGCCATAGTGTACTGAAATTAGTCTGGAATGATGTGTGTAAAATTTCCTGAAAATCGGTTCAGATTTATATATATGTAGCTCCTATATATTTTTTGACTCCGATTTTATGTAAATTGTGCAATAAAGACCCAAAGTTTGTCCGATTGCCACACAATTTTGTACAATAAACTGTAGTTAATATAACTTAACCTCTGCCATTCTCATTGAAATCGGTTCAGATTTTGATATAGCTTCTACATATATATTTAAGTCCGATTTTGAAATCGGTTCAGATATGGATATAGCTTATCCTATCTGAACAAATGGAAAATTTAGTATAGGTTGCAGAATTCGACGTCTGTTAGTATTCATCTGTTGAATATACACAAAGTGCTGAAGGGTATCGGCCCCGCCCGACTTTACTACTTTCCTTACTGGTTTTTATACCCTTCACCACACTGTGGTACAGGGTATTATGTCTTTGTGCATATGTTTGTAACAGGCAAAGGAAACGAGATAGACCCATGGTTCAGTTTGAGAATATGCATAGAATCAACTTCTAAGTCGATTTATGCATGTCCGTCCGTCCGTCTGTCCGTCTGTCTGTGCATGTTAAATTGTAAACAAAGTACAGGTCGCATTTATGATCCGAATTGGATGAAATGTGGCATAGGTCACTTATTCGGCCCAAGGACGAACCCTATTGAAAGTGGGAAAAATCGGTTCAGATTTAGATATAGCTCGCATATATACATTTAACCGATTTAATGTAAAAGGTCGCTATATATCTTTCGATTTGCACGAAATTTGGTACAGCCTAATCATTTAGGTCTAGAATGATGTCTGCCAAGTTTCGTGAAAATAAGTCGAGATTTAGATATAGCTCCCATATATAGTTTCGTCCGATTTCATGTAAATGGTGCCCCAAAGTCCCAATATATCTTTCGATTTGCACGAAATTTGGCATAACGTGCTGAATTAAGCCTAGAGTGATGTCTGCCAAGTTTCGAGAAAATCGGTCCGGATTTAGATATAGCTCCCATATATAGTTTCGTCCGATTTCATGTAAATGGTGCACCAAAGTCCACATATATTTTTCGATTTGCACGAAGTTTGGCATAACGCACTGAATTGAGTCTAGAATGATGTCTGCCAAGTTTCGTGAAAATCGGTCAAGATTTAGATATAGCTCCCATATATAGTTTCGTCCGATTTCATGTAAATGGTGCACCAAAGTCCCTATATATCTTTCGACTTGCACGAAATTTGGCATAACGTACTGAATTGAGCCTAGAATGATGTCTGCCAAATTTCGAGAAAATCGGTCCAGATTCAGATATAGGTCCCAAATATAGTTTCGTCCGATTTCATGTAAATGGTGCACCAAAGTCCACATATATTTTGCGATTTGCACGAAATTTGGCATAACGCACTGAATTGAGTCTAGAATGATGTCTGCCAAGTTTCGTGAAAATCGGTCACAATTTAGATATATCCCCATATATAGTTTCGTCCGATTTCATGTAAATGGTGCACCAAAGTCCATATATATCTTTCGATTTGCACGAAATTTGGCATAACATACTGAATTGAGCCTAGAGTGATGTGTGCCAAGTTTCGTGAAAATCGGTCCGGATTTAAATATAGCTCCCATATAGTTTCGT
>NW_026888770.1:0-119166 GCF_032173495.1 Musca vetustissima
TGGTACTATCCAAACTGGAGCATTATATGCGGACCTGGAAGGGCGAATTATCCCGTCCCTTAATAGTTCTTCTATCTGTTTGTCAATTTCGGATTTTAGTGCCATTGGATACGGATAGGATTTTGAATAAACTGGACTATCACTACTCGTATTAATTTCAGCTTGTACGATTGTTGAATAAGTGAGTTTTTTATTGGGATCTGCAAAAAGGTTTGGATGGTCATCCAAAATATTCCTGACTTCTTTTTCATCTTCGGGATTTAGATGATTTAAACGTAGATTCATGTTATTAATCTCATCAATTTGCAGCTCTTTCAAAGGAAATTTCTTTCCATCCAGAATTGTGAGATAGGATCTCCAAGTGTAAATCACTGCATTCAAAGATTTCAGGGTATCATTCCCTATTATCCCATCAAAGGTCTCTAGACCAGGAAGGATGTAAAATTCTAACTTTCCGATCCCGCAATTAAAAATGTCAATAAAACTATGGGTCTCTATACTAACTATGCCGCCTACGGACTTAACATGAAAAGGTTTCTGGTTCTTTAGAGGGTTTCTAATAAATTTGCCATTAATATAATTTTTGTTCGAACCGGTGTCTATAAGAAATTTAAGTTCGTTGCCATTTTTCATTCTGAAAGGGAGGTATGGCAACGTTGAAGCTAGTCTAAAAAATTAACGTCATCTACAATTGCCAACTGATCGTCTAGATCCTCCTCGTACGCTTCGTCATAGGAAACCTCATATTCCTGTTCATCAGAACCATTCATTTCATCCGGCTCTGCATCCTCACGTATTTGGGCCTCAACATTAAACATTCTCTGCTGCTTTTGCGGCTGATGAATATTTCCTGAATTATTTCTCTTAAAGTTAGGCTGAACATTGTTAAAAGCATTACTCAACTGTGGCCTATTCTGATAGTTTACCTGCCTAGTCTGTATTGATTGATCCACGTCCATTGGTACAGCAGGTTTAGGAGGAAGTGGGGGTCTGTATCCTCCGTATTGGGGGTGTCCAAAATTATTCACTACTGGAGGTCGATTCGAAAAGTTCGCCGGCCCTCCGTATTGTTGTTCTCCACTTCGGAAATTCTGATAACGATATTGAGTAGGGCCTCTGTACCTTTGGTCACCTTGAAAATTCCTATCACCAATCGTCAGCTGTGGGTAAAAATGTCTAGGAGGGTTACGTTGGGGGATCCTGTTCGGTCTAGATCCTTTCTCGGTAGCGTGTTGAATACGCACACCTAGATTACCTAATTTTAAACAGGCATTTAGAGCCTGAGGCAAACTTGTCGGGTTTGTAACACTCATTAAGCTTGGAAGATTACCATTAAGTCCTCGAATAAAGGTGTCCAAAGCCTTGTCCCTATATGTTTGGGTCAATACATCCAAAGCCTCGTTCCCTATATCCAGACAATCAATCTTGTCCAGAATCAAAGACAAATGGTGGTAAACCTTCTGGTAAAAATCTGTTATGGTTTGCCCACCCTGAGATAGGACGGTCATTTGATACTCTAAGGTCGAAATATCTCTCTTATCTGAAAAATGAAGCACTAAACACTTTCTTATCGCTTTCCAATTTAATGGGGTCCGATAAGACTTTAGTGGCGGTAACATCCTCCCCCTGTTTGAGAAGGTTTGCCACCGTCTCACTTATTATTCGTTTCACCTCATTAGTCTGACTTTCCGTAAAGGGATTAAACCTTACGGGAGCTGCCCCAGAAGGCGAAGATGTCTGTCCTGAAACACTCATAGCTTCGACCCTTGTTATTAAGTTGTTTAAATCTTCCGGCATTGGCCGCTCGAAAAAAAGGAGAAAAAGAAACACCAAATCCTAGTTCTCGTCACAAATCTATTATCAAAATTTCTTTAAACTTATTTCAGCACGGATATGACTCTTTAAATTTGGATGCCACACTCTATTTTTTTGTTTAACTTAATCTAACATTTCATATTTCTTACATTTGTTAATTTCGCACAAATATGATTTTTGTAAATTTAGATGTCACACTTTATTTTTTGTTTTACCTTACTCTAACATTTCTTTCTTCTTACTTTGTTATTTTGTTAAACGTATTCTAGCACAAATATGATTTTTTGTAAATTAGATTTCACACTTTCACTTTCTGTGTTATTCCTTATTTTGTTTAATTTTATTTTAACATTTCTTCTTTTTTACTTTTGTTAAATTTATAATAACTTACTAATAATAATTTGATCATTTTCCTTATATCCCGGTAGTCCGCTAGTTCTTACGTAACATCCTTTTCGTACTCCTACTCAGGAACGGTTCTCGTACCGGCAGTTGGGATGTTTTAATCCTTTAACGTTGGGCGCCAGTTAATGTTAGAAGTTAAAGTTTATTTCACACTGCTATGGTGTTTCTTTATTTTGTTACTAACATTTATGTTGCGGTGCTATGCACCTCTCTTTGTTGGATTTACAATTAAGATTAACTTCAACTTAAAACTAATATTATACTGCAGCCTGGTCGTGCTCGTTATTACGCTGAGTCATCACTTGCGGTGCGCTGGTATTAGTGCGCGTGTTTGTGGCGGATGACTGCCCTGGTGTCATATTCCTGTTGATTTGTCGGACTGCTTGCGCAGCATAATGATGGGAATGTTTACTAGTTGGTTTGCATATTTAGTTTGATGTTTATTAGGGTGAGCCGTTAACTTATATAATGTTCCCCTCTAAATTGGAGTATTTTCAGCATTTTATACACATGTTTCACCGTACCATGCGTTAATAATATATGTCAACATTTTAGGGTTTAGAGATTTTAGGAATTGAAATTGCTGAATTTTCTATTTGGTTTACAACAATCGATTGGAAGAATTGTAGTTATATGTACATGCAATGAAAGGGAAAGCCAGAGAGATACTACATTCCCGCCACTATGCGATGCGTTTCGCCGTTGGTTAAGCGGCTCATCAGGCATATTGGGCAATGTGGTTTACAAATGCCTTTACTTGATAAGTTGTATTTATATCGACTATTGTTGCGGAATTGCATCTACGAATTAAATTCAACCGTGTCAAGGTTCGGACATTTGGCATCACACCGGAACATTCCTTTTCAGAGCAGATTTTTCTTGTAGTGACGGACTTTTTCCATACAGACTACAATATTTTTCAATGGTATGCAACTGCATATTGTGCAACCTTAGGAAGATAAGGAGGTTTGTTTACAAACTGCTGGACAAAGAACGTTTTCTCATCGGAAAAAAAAAAACAAATTCGCAGTTCACCACTTTCAGCCAAGTAAAGCAACTCTTTAGCTCTTTTGAGTCTATTTTCTTTCTGTTGCGGTGTAAGTTTTGGAATAGAGCTTCGAGTGTTATGCCAATTTTTGTCTACTATTTTGTAGTTTTTACGGTGCATTATTTAAGAGACTGCTATTATCGTCTTTAGGTGTTTGATTTTTACATATACCCCCCAAATAAGGTAGAGGGTATAGCAAAAATGTGACTCCGTTCAATTTATTTATCGGTCGATTTAGACATTGCCGTCGGTCTCTTGAAAACATCATATACGATGTATGATATTACAAATGGGATACATCGGTCAACGTTCCGGTAAAGGAAATGCATTTAAGGGCCACAGTGAAAATTTAATACCGACTCTAAAACCGGAGTGCAATCAGATACACTGAATACAACCTACTCTAATTTTAAATAATTTTAAAAAGGTTTTATTCATTAAAATTTCGTATCTATATTAATAAAAAAAGTGATTTACTGATTGACTGACTTAATGATTCATCAAAGACCAGACAAAACGGCTGAAGCTAGAATCTTGAGTTTTCTGGTGAGGATCACATTTAGTCCAAAGGTATCAGATAAGGCTGGGTTTTTGGAAATTCGTACTGGAACGGAACGAAAAGTACTAAATTACCATATTACATAATTAAAGCCGGTAAAGCTAGAACTCTTAAATTTGAGATGAGGGTCACTGATGAATCGTAAAATAGATGTAGCAAAGAGTTTTTTTTTTTTTTTGAAATTCGAACAATAAGTATCCGAAAAGTACTAAAATATACTAAATTTCGTACAATTTTGTAACATGTGAATGGATAGAACTAATAACTTGAAATTTGGAATGCGAATTAAAGTTGAGAAGTATGGTCGATATAGGGAGGTTTGGGAAGCGTGTACTCATGTATACGAAAATTACTAAATAGTACTAAATTTGATACACTTGGGCTTTGGAGAAACGGATGGAGCTGCAATCATGAAATTTGAAATTAACATTACCGTCGGAGTGTAGGATAGCAATACGTAGGTAGTTTTAGAAATTTGTACAATTTGGAGTTTGTGTGAACCGATAGAGCTGAGATCCTGAAATTTGGAGTTAGGGTCAATGTTGGAGTTTAGGAAGTTTTAGAAATTTGTACTTATGGTATCAATTGTGGATTTGAGTGAACCAATAAAGCTGAAATCTAGAAATTTTATGTTACGATCACTATTAGGGTGTAAAATTGAGTTGTGTAGTAAGGTTTGGAAATTCATACTAATGTGTACTAAATTTGGTAAAATTAAAATTTTTGGCGAACTAAAAGAGCTGGAATCCTGAAATTTGGAGTTAGGGTCCTGTTGGGATCTAGGATTGGGATATGTGAATTTGGGCGAATCGATTGAGCTGGAGTCTTGAAATTTGAAGTTAGGTGTAGGAAGTTCTGGAAACTCGTACTAATGTGTACTATATGGTACCAAATATAGATTTGTGTGAATAGTTAGAGCTGGAACACTGAAATTTGGAAATAAGGTTACTGTTAGAGTGTAGGATTGTGGTATGGATGTAGTTTTGGAAATTCATAGTTATGAGTACTATATTGTACTAAATTTGGCACAATTTGAATTTTGGTGAAATGATAGAGCTGGGATCCTGAAATTTGCAGTAAGATCATTATTGAAGTATTGGAGTGGGGTCTGTTGGAAGTTTTGGAAATTTGTACTAAATGTGGATTTGGGTAAATCGATGGAGCTGGAAACTTGACATTTGGAGTTAGAATCACTGTTGGGGTGTAGAATTGAGCTATGTGGGATGATTACTAAATTTAGTACAATTTAAATTTTGGGTTAACCGATAGATGTGAAATTCTGAAATTTGGAGTCAGGGTCAATGTGGGAGTGTAGGATGGGTATATGTAGGAAGTTTTGGCAATTTGTACTACAGGGTACCAAATGTGGATTTGGGTTAACCGATAGAGATGGAATCTTCAAATTGTAAGTTAAGATCACTGTTGGGATGTAGGATTGTGATATGTAGGAAACTCATACTAATGTGTTTTGGAAACTTATACTAAGGTGTTCTGAATAGTACTAAATTTGGTGCAATTATATTTATTAGAGCTATCCTGCTGGAATCCTGAAATTGGGAAATATGGTTTCCAATAGATTTATATTAATTAGTACAACATGGTACTAAATTTGGTAATATTAAGATTTGGGTTAACCGATAGAGATCGAATCATGAATATTGGAACTAATTTTGGAAATAAGAGTACGGAAGGTAATAAATCGTACACAAATTAGTATAAAGCTAGATTTATTTTGCGATCAGAATTGATGTGTAGTGTTGAGATATGGATATAGTTTTGGAAATACGTTCTATAAGATATCAAAGATTCACTAACATTTTAATTACGGTCAATATTGGTGTGTATGTTGATTAGCTCTTCTGTCATAAGCAGTTCGCTGTAAAAACAAAATATTCATTCGCTAACGAAGCAGGGGGCATATGCTAGTTACTAAAAATGTCAGGTTGCCAACGATGCTTAGATTTAGATACAGTTCATCTAAACATTATCATCAGATGATTCACAAAAAACCTTTTTTATTGATTTTTATATCCTCCATCATAGACTGGGGGTTATTTTTACGAAAGTGCGCCAATTTGGCTCATACCAGAAAATATAATTTTTTTGTGAAGAAAACTGCTCCAATTCAATTTATATAAAACAATCATTATCATAACACAACATTATCATTATCATACTCGCAGCCTAGAAACAGAAATGTCTGCCTGGCTGACACATGCCTGCGCAAAAGGAGTTACGGATTTAATCCAAACTTTGCACATCGAAATATTTTTTCCAGGCCTAACTAAAGATGGAGAATATCAGACCACTACTTCGATATCACCTTACAAATGGTCAAAACATTCCTGTAAAAATGTATAATATCCTGTAAAAAGATCATACGTTTTGATCCATACTTAGCATACCATAACATTTTTACTATTGGTCCACTCTTTCTGAAACCTCCGCCACAAAGGGTTGACATTTTGAAAAGTTGTAAATACCTTATAATACGACTGGGGAATTCGATGGACCCTCTTAGTACCTCCCCTAATAAAGGGTCACCATTTTTGAAAATGTGTGAAGGAATTGATCCCGGCTTTTGAATTGTTTCAATTTGCGTTGCATTCCTTCGGTTCTCTTTAAAGACGCAAATGTATACAATAAATGGCAGCCTTGATATTTTAGTCCCTATATTTGATTTAAAAAAATTGTATGCAAGTTATTATGTATATGTTTGCCTATTTTATATTATAAAAACAAAATTGTCCATAACTATTCTACATCAAATCTAAATCACAAAACCCACAACTATGATTTCGAATGCAAGGAAAAAAGTGTAAAGCAAAGTGAATATGTGGGGGTTCATCACCCAAAAACCAACAAAGCAACAGGCGTATTCAAAACAGCAACAACAACTATACAAGTTGATGCCAACGACGGGCAACAGCCACCACCAACAACAACAGCAACAATTCTTCTTGGAAAACAAATGCGAATGAAATCAAATGCACTGGAATGGATGTCATATGGAGCAAATGTCTTCAATAATAAATTGTGGCAAATCAGACGGGTGCTGCCCTGGACCGTACCACACCGCTCGCTGTTCGTTCGTTCGTTGAGTCTGGTGCAACATGACAAACGGTATAACAAAAGCAAGCATATGCTCAACGGTAAGAAAAGAAGGATTGAATGGAAAAGGAGAAAAAAAAAATAAACTAAACGCTGAAAAATCAAATTAAACAAATGACAACAACATGCCGAGCTAGCTGTGTGGTTCGGAAAACACACACAAAAAAGAGAAAAATCGCAAAAAATCAAATGTACCACTCACTCACCTGGTTAGTGGTATTACGCACTTAAGGAGCGATTTGAATGGAACAGATTATGGTATCGGGGCCTTTATGCTTATAATTTACAGAGGTCCTTTAAAATAAATTCCGAATCTTGTCGACAGAATTTATGAAAGGGAGAAGAATTTATGAAATTATCTACTCCTTGACACATTAATATATTTGCCTTGAAATATTCGAAATTGACCCTCTCTATCCTGGTGTTTTGGTTTCTTTGTCCCTTGATTTGAAACATCCTGGCCAATTTTAGATATGTTGAATGCGCCCTTTATCTGAAGGGTAGGAAATATCAACATCACTAAAGGCCTCCCAAACCTATATAAATCCCTACCGCACTCTCCGAACATTAACATATTGTTATTTTTATGTTCCTTTTCATTTCTAAGGCGACTATGGCCAAAGAGAGTTATAAACGCGCTAAAAGAAAGAAACGAAAAAAATCTTTCAGAGACAAATACCGGAAAATCAAAACTCTACAAGAAGTGGGATGTGATGCGTGGACTGCCTGCCAGTCGAACCGCCAGCTAGCTACGTGTGGCAGCATTGCATGGTATGCCAATGTTTTGTTGCCAACAACAACAACACCAACAATAGCCATAGAAGAAAACTATAACTCCTATAAAGCTAGAGAGTAAAGTGCAAAAACAAAAAATTGGTTCAAAATATTCGCTCTCGTTTGCCACACAAAATACGGGCGGTGTTCGGCCTTTTGATGTGCAAACAAAAAACAAAGCGGCAACAACACAATAAAAAACAATAACAACAACAACAACAAAAACACACATTTGAAGGCACTTCAACATCAGTTTGAGGAAAATTGACGACGACCGCCCGCTCTGTCAATTAGATGATGTGTGCAACCAAACGAGGTAACAAGTGGGTCTATAACTTTTCATAACTGCAACAGAAAGTAAACATGCAGCATTCATTGGCTGGCTATATATATACGATATGAGGGTGGTATGAATAAGATATGCGACAATGCACTATCTGAGTTAAGATGTTAGGCATAGAGATTAAAGGTATACTAAAATTATATAGAAAAGATATATGGGAGCTATACCTAAATCTTAATTCTATGCCAAATTTGGTGCAAATCGAAAGACAATCGGGATTTCGGTACACCATTTACATTAAATCGGACGATAAAATATATGTAGGAGCTATATCTAAATCTTAACCGATTTCAACCAAACCTAACACACATCATTCTAGACTTAATTTAGTACGCTATGCCAAATTTCGTGCAAATCGAGAGAAATTTAAGGGCATTGGTAAACTATTTACATTAAATCGGACGAAAATGTATACGGGGGCTATATCTAAATCTGAACCAATTTCCACGTAACTTAACATCATTCTAGACTTAATTCAGTACGCTCTGCCAAATTTCGTCCACATCGAAAGATATACAGAGACTTTGGTACACAATTTACCTTAAGGGAACCCCACCCATTCTCGATTTTAATTTTTCAAGATTTTCAATATGCTGGTAAATCAATACCAATGCTTGTTAAGGTTTGTAACTTTGCACATATATATTCAATGATTTAAAAGAGAAGAAAAATAATTTACAAAAAATTTTTGTTGTTGCTTTGTTGTTGTTTTTTGTAATTAAAGAGAAGTTCTTATTTTTGATGACGGGCATGATAACTTCTCACTGAAACATCGGAATCCGAAATTCCCACGGTGTTAGAAAGAGTACATGTCTGGCCCTCGTATGAACTAGGATTATTGACTTCGCTCTAAAATTAACAAAATGGCGGATCTTTGAAAAAAATTTTTTGAAAAATCGCCGAATTTGTACCAAAAACCAAGTTAAAAAATAAGGAAGTTCTTCACCGATTGGGTTTATCCTAGTTCATACGATAGCTATACACTCACAGAGAAACGTGTAAAAATTTGAAACCGATTGGTTTATTAGTTTTTGAGTTATCGTGCCCGCCATTGTTTAGAGAAAAACGCGTTTGAAGTTTGAGAAGCCCTTTAGACGTCACTTGATGCTGACACAATAAATCAGCTATATCTTCAAGAGTTCTTGAGATTTTCATTTGAAATTTTGTAGGGACATTCTTGAATTAGTGTAGATTCGAATTATATCAACAAAATTTTTGACCCCGAGAATGGGGGGGTCCCCTTAATTCATTATGCTATGCCATATTTCGTCCACATCGAAAGATATACAGAAACTTTGGTACACAATTTACCTTAAAATGTATATAGGAGTTATATCTAAATCTGAACCGATTTTTTCCAACTTCAATAGGGTTCGTCCTTGGGCCAAATAAGGGACATGTTCCAAATTTCATCCAAATCGGATGATAAATGCGACCTGTACATTGTTTACAATTTAACGTGGACAGACGGGCATGTATAAATCGACTCAGAATATGATTCTATGCATATCCTCAAAAGTGTATGCATATTCTCCTGCCTGTTACAAACGTATGCACAAAGACATAGTATCATGTACCACAGTGTGCTAAAGGGTATAAAAATGGTGAATCTGCCACAGCCACATTTAGTGATTTAAGTGGAGATTATGGTTACATAGGGAGGGTATCCAAAGTACGGCCTTGCCAAACTTGACGCTTTTTCGCTTATTTTAGTTAAAAATCTATATCGACTTATAAAATAAACAAAAATTAAAAATTCACCGATTTTAATTAACATTTATTATAAAAAACAGTAAGGAAAGTAGTAAAGTCGGACTGGGCCGACTATATGAAACCACTCACCACTTTGAGTATATTATACATACAGTTGCGGTCAAAATAATAGCAGTGTACCCTATCTTCAACGATTCTTGCTTGTTTTTCCTAACGTGGACTTATTAATAATTCCATTACTAAATTAACCGTTATAGAATGTGAGTGCAAACTGAAATCAGTAAAAATTTTGGTTTAGTACTTGCACGTGTTTTTGTATTATTCAATATTTTCAAACAGTCGACATATTGGTGCAGTCAAAAAAATAGCAGCAAGTTATAAACATCAGAAAAAATCATAAAAATCTCTAGATTTTCTTAATCAATCGAATTAAAAAGTAAGAAAATTTGCAATTTGTGGTGTTTTTTTCTTTTTCTTGGAAAGTGGGCCGAGGAAACGATTGCGGTGAAGATACCCGGCGTCTAATAAAAAATTAATATCGGAAGGAAACACGTACAAAGCAGTACCTAATTTGCTGAATTGTTCTGCCAAAATGATCAGAAACCCATTAATATATAATGATAAAATCGAAACTAGGGGTAGAAAGTCTGTAGTGTCAGAAAAAAACCAGACGGATGATAAAAAACGCTAGTATCAAAAATCCGTTGGTGCCTGCCACAGAAATAAGAGTCAGTATTTGTCCATCTGTAAGTGTGGAAACTGTTCGCAGAGTATTACGCGAAAGCAGCCTGTATGTGGAGAGTCCGAGAACGGTGCCACTTTTGTAAACCAGTAAGGAAAGTAGTAAAGTCGGACGGGGCCGACTATATGATACCCTTCACCACTTTGAGTATATTCAACAGATGAATTCTAACAGAAGTCGCATTTTTAAAGGACCAGTAAAATGAAATTGGAACCATAAACACGTCATTCTGCAACCGATACTAAATTGTTCATTTGGTCAGATATAGAAGCTATATCTAAATCTGAACCGATTTCATGAAACTAAACACACATCATTCTAGACCTAATTTGTTACGCTGTGCCAAATTTCGTGCAAATCGAAAGATATATAGGGACTTTGGTGCACCATTTACATTAAATCTGACGAAAGTATATGTGGGAGCTATATATAAATCTGAACCGATTTTCAGGAAACTTTACACACATCATTCTAAACCTAATTTGCTACGCTGTGCCAAATTTCGTGCTTAAATCGACTCAAAAAGTGATTCTATGCATATTCTCAAAAGGAGTCTATGGGTCTATCTCGATTATTTTTGCATGTTACAAACATATGCACAAAAACATAATACCCTGTACCAGAAAAAATAATTTGGTTCAAGAAACTCAAAACCTGGGGGCTACCAGAAATTGACCAATATTTATAATTTATAGTGGAGAGATGTGGTACCTAATAAGAACTCGACGTACTAAATTACAGTCAATTTGGTCGAAAAATCCGATCAGAACCCCCAAAATACCAAAAATTTTGGGGTACCGTTATATGGGAACTACCAGAAAAACTGGACCTATATTTATAATTTTTAGTGGAGTAATTTGGTACCCAATAAGAACCCAATGTACAAAACTTCAGCGAACTCAGTTATAAAACGAGCCCAAAAACCCGAAAATACCGAAAATTGGGAGTGCCCTTATATGGGGGCTTTCCGAAAAAATTGACCTTTATTTATAATGTTTGGTAGGGAGATTTGCAACCCAATAAGAACACAAAGTACCAAATTTCAGCGAATTCGGTCGAAAAATGCGATCAAAACCCCCAAAATACCGAAAATTGGGGGTAATCTTATATGGGTGCTATCCGAAAAAATTGACCTTTATTTATAATTTTTGGTAGGGAGATTTGCTACCCAATAAGAACTCAAAGTACAAAATTTCAGCGAATTCAGTTAAAAAACGCGCTCAAGAACCCAAAATACCGAAAATTTGGGGGTACCCTTATATGGGGGCTATGCGAAAAAATGGACCGTTATTTATAACTTTTGGTAGGGAGATTTGCTACCCAATAAGAACACAAAGTACCAAATTTCAGCGAATTCGGTCGGAAAATGCGATCAAAACCCCCAAAATACCGAAAATTGGGGGTAATCTTATATGGGGGCTATCCGAAAAAATGGACCTTTATTTATAATTTCTGGTAGAGAGATTTGCTACCCAATAAGAACTCAAAGTACCAAATTTCAGCGAATTCAGTTAAAAAACGCGCTCAAGAACCTCAAAATACCGAAAATTTTGGGGTACCCTTTTATGGGAGCTATGCCTAAACGTGGACCGATTTTCTCCAATTTCAATAGGGTTCGTCCTTGGGCCAATTAAGTGACCTGTGCCAAATTTCATCCAAATCGGATCATAAATGCGACCTGTACTTTGTTAACAAAAATACATGGACGGACGGACAGACGGACGGACAGACGGACATGCATAAATCGACTCAGAAAGTGATTCTATACATATTCTCAAAAGGAACCATGGGTCTATCTCGATTATTTTTGCCTGTTACAAACATATGCACAAAGACATAATACCCTGTACCACAGTGTGGTGAAGGGTATAAAAACACACATCACAAAGCGATTGCGTTTTGCAAAACCACACATTGAATAGCCACTTGAAAAATGCAGAAACATACTATGGTCTGATGAGTCAAAAATTGTTTTATATGGTGGTACTGGGTCCCGACAGTATGTAAGGCGCCTACCAAAAAAAAAAAAAAAAAAAGAATATGATCCCCGATATACAAATAAAACGGTTACACATGGTGGATCAAATGTGATGGTTTGGGCATGTTTCTCGTACTACGGAGTAGGGCCAATATATTGGATTAAAAATACTATGGATGCCACTCAATGTATTGAAATACTGCAAAATATTATGCTTCCATATGTGGAATATGAAATGCCTTTAAAATGGACATTTCAACAGGACAATGATCCGAAGCATACCAGCCGACTACCAAAACGGTGGTTTCAGGACAACAATATAGATCTTATTGAATGGGCCGTGCAGTCACCGGATCTAAATCCAATTGAAAATTTGTTTTGCGATATCAAGAAGGAGGTGACCATAGCTAAACCTAAGAATAATAATGAGCTATGAAGTGTAATTCAAGGAGACTGGCTAAAAATTCCATGCGAAAGTGCAAAAATTTAGTCAATTCAATGAAACGTCACTGTGAAGCAGTGATACACAATAAAGGATTTGCAATAAAGTATTAATTTGTAGGGAATAATGCTCTTTACATGAATTTTAAGGTTAAATATTTATATAAGAAAATTAAATAAATTTATGTTATGTTTTCGTTAGAACTGCTATTTTTTTGACCGACATCATTTCAAAATACAACACTTTTTTTTATTACCATATAAATAATAAATCGTAATGTAATGACTTTAATTCGAGAAGAAAACATTACGCAATTTCAATGAAAAAATTAATTTTTTTTCGGGAGCAATATTTCAATGCATTGCGCTGCTATTTTTTTGACCGCAGCTGTATGTATCCTAGGTGCACCATTTACCTAAAATCGGGCGAAACTATATATGGGAGCTATATCTAAATCTGAACCGATTTTCACGAAACTTAGCACACATCATTCTAGACCTAATTCAGAAGCCTATACCAAATTTCGTGCAAATCGAAAGATATATAGGGACCAATTATATTAAATCGGACGAAACTATATATGGGAGCTATATTTAAATCTGAACCGATTTTCTCCAATTTCAATAGGGTTCGTCCTTGGGCCAAATAAGTGACATATACCAAATTTCATCCAAATCGGATCACAAATGCGATCTGTACTTTGTTCACAAAAATACATGGACGAACAGACGGACGGACGGACAGACGGACATGCATAAATCGATTCAGAAAGTGATTCTATGCATATTCTCAAAAGGAACCATGGGTCTATCTCGATTATTTTTGCCTGTTACAAACATATGCACAAAGACATAATACCCTGTACCACAGTGTGGTGAAGGGTATAAAAACAGATAATTTCTTTATAGCATTATTGTTGACGGTTGTGCTAAAAATGTACAAGTCGTACCGTGAACAGACCTTACAGAAATCATTATAACCCAATTCATTGCGCTTTGCCAAATTTCGTGTAAATCGAACAAACATATGCTCTTTGGTGCACCATTAACATAAAATCGGACGAAAATATACACAGGATCTATCTGAGTCAATTTATGTCAATCTGTAGTTAATGAAAGCGATCTCCTACGAAGAGGTTCATGAAAGTCAAAAAACATTTTTTACGAAATATGTCCGATATAGGTTCATATATTGACATAATAATAATTGCTGTTGTTGTTTAAAGAAAAAATCTATTTTTCGGAACTTCGCCCTATTCCACTCTACAGAATAGTTTAACCTCTTATGTCTTATAAGGATCATTCATTGTTCCCAACCGTCATAGTTGATCTTTCAATAACAATAGATACATTTGTATTGACCTGGGTTCCCGAGGCTGTGCATCCACACCGATGTACAGGTATTAATCGCTCACAAGTTATTTGGACGTGTTTCCTACATGGGTAAGGAGCGGATCGCATATATAACCTTCTATCTTTCTATTGACCGAGCACCGGACTTTTTGTACCTTCACACCGAGATGAAACTCTATCCTCGATCAATTTCAGAGTCGTAACTGTTAAAAGTAGAACTTGTAATATAATTCACAACTGTTTGGACACAGTATATAGCTTCTGCTCAGTTTCTATTATAAATATTTGTTATAGGATTTCTACAATACATTGCCAAATTATAGCCACTTCGAGTTGACCTTTATGAGGGGATAATACATCGACCAATATTGAATATTTTCTGCTTAGATATCTCTCAGGACGAGTTATACCATAATTGAATGCCAAGGCCAACATTTCAAATTTCATAGCGAATTTAATTTCATTTTTCTCAAAGTTTTTTTAATCCATTTTTTCGAATAGTAAAAATTGGATAAACATATAGTTTGTCTGTTTTGTCTGTCAAAAACAAACTGTCAATCCAAAATTGCATGTGAATCACCATAGCGGAAGAAAATGGGACAATCGAACACAATCAGCAAATTTGAGAATGCCAGTTTTATACCCTTCACCACACTGTGGTACAGGGTATTATGTCTTTAAAATGAGATAGACACATGGTTCCTTTTGAGAATATGCATAGAATCACGTTCTAGTCGATTTATGCATGTCCGTCAGTCTGTCTGTCTGTCCATGTTAAATTGTAAACAAATTACAGGTCGCATTTGTAATCCAAATTGGATGAAATTTGGCACAGGTCACTTATTCGGCCCAAGGACGAACCCTATTGAAATTGGGAAAAGTCGGTTCAGATTGAGATATAGCACCCATATATATATTTTCGTCCCATTTAAGGTAAATTGTGCACCAAAGTACCTTGGCATAGCGTACTGAATTAAGTCTATAGTGATGTATGTTAAGTTTCGTGAAAATAGGTTCAGATTTCGATATAACTCGCACATATATTTTCGCCCGATTTGAGGTAAATAGTGCACCAAAGTCCCTATATATCTACAGAATTGGCATAGCGTCCTGAATTAAGTCTAGAACGATGTGTGTTAAATATCGTGAAAATCGGTTCAGATTTAGATATAGCTCCCATATAAATTTTCATCCGATTTTAGGTACACCAAAGTCCCTATATATCCTTCGATATGCACGAATTTTGGCATAGAGTACTGAATTGAGACTGAGGTGTGTATTAAGTTTCGAGAAAATCGGTTCAGATTTAAATATAGCTCAAATATATATTTTCGTCCGATTTGAGGTAAATGGTGCACCAAAAACCCCATATATCCTTCGATTTGCACTAAATTTGGCATAGCGTACTGAATTAAGTCTAGAACGATGTGTGTTAAATTTCGTGAAAATCGGTTCAGTTTTCGATAATAGCTCCCATATATTTTCGTCCGATTTAAGGTAAATAGTGCACCGAAGTCCCACCAGGTTGAGTGTAGAACGATGTGTGCTAAGTTTAGGATCGGTTCAGATTTCTTTATAGCTCTCACATATTCATAGATATTCGTCCGATTTTGCATAAATGGATCCCCAAACTCCTATTTTGAACGGGTGTCTGATTGAAATTAAATTTTAATAAATTTGTCACAAGGTACGCCGACGACTCTAAAGCTGCCCGATTGAATTAAATTTTTCACCGGTTGTAGAAAGACATGCGTATGTTTCTTCGAGGGAACATTGATATGCAAATGTAAGGATACATATGTGCAATATACCTGAAGTGGTGAAGGGTATGGTAACCTAGTTGGCCCCGCCCGACTTTAATACTTTCCTTACTGGTTATAGCCTCCACCATTGTATTGTTAGTTTTGTTTTACCGTTTGTAACTCATTTAAATTGATCAGCGTAAAATTCTATGACGATTTAAGCTTGTCCAACTGCTGTAATCACTCTAGTGTCTAAATGAATTGAGATAGATCACCAAAATGTTGCATAGAGTTGTCAAAATCTTGCATAGACAGGTCATGTTCGAAGATGGGTTATATCGATACACGTTTAGTCATAATCCCTTATAAGGATACCCCGAAGCGCGTTTTCCAACCGAATACGTTGCTACATTGGGTTCTTATTGGGTACCAAATTTCTCCACTAAAAATTATAAATATAGGTTCATTTTTTCGGACAGCTCCCATATAAGGGTACCCCCAATTTTCGTTTTTTTGGGGTTCTTGAGCGCGAACTTAACGCTTTTTTCATTCATTTAACTTAGATAAGATTAATGTTGAGCCACATTATTACGAATTTGGAATTTCGGTGTTTTCCATATAATTTCATTTAACACAATTTCTTCGCTGAATTGTCACACCATCCCTCAAATCCTTTCCATTGTCATCATCAACAAGCAATCTGGGATATTGGGTGCATGCATTAGATGAAACACTTGCAAGGAATTGCTTTACTCGATATTGGACTAATAATAAAACATTTAAAACATGTTAAGAGCCGCCGCCGTCAATGCTGGCCAACTGGTCGTCGGCCGACAAGTCAGCCAACCAACCAGCCAGCCAGCTAGGCTGGCAGTCATCGAACCAAAAACATTTGAGTAAACGCCAACGCCGAAGTCTTGGTTACCACCTTCATCATCGTCATCGCCACCATCATCGTCAACATAATGACCAGCAACAATAACTGGGGAGCAACAGCAGCAGCAACAACAATAACGACAATGCGAATATAAAAAGGGAGGCAGATCCCAATGTATTGACTTCGTTAATAGTGATGTTGTGTCAATTTGTTGTTTGCTTAGGTTTTTTGTTGTTGTCGTTGTTGTTATTGGCTTGACCAGCAAGTTGTTGTCTTAAAATAATGAACTCATAACGAGTTGTTATTGGCGTTGTGCATCCATCTATCCTGCGAATAACAGCAACAAAAACAAACAACTGCATTGGTCAGACTTTGTTGGTGGTTGTTGTTGCATTGTTAGCAATGTGTTGTTGTTCGGAAAAATTGTGAACGTTTGTATATGTATATGTTTTTTTTTCTATTTTTTCAAACAAAATATTGCCAAGCTTTCCAATAACATGTCATGTTGCATTATGATCACATTGCTCATAGGAAAATTATCGACAACAGATGCAGAGATTTGGTTGTTTTTTGTTCTGTTCATTGCTTTGTGTGTATGTTTGTGTGTATTTTGTTGATATTGCATGCAATATTTATCACGAATATGTCCTACTACGCGACTACCCATCGTAAAGTTATTGGTCAGCCTTTATGCAAGGCGGTTGGTTAATGATGCACTTGTGTGACAGATTTGCGGTCTCCATTCAAGCTCTTCAAAGAAGAGTTGCTTTTTTTGTTTGACTGTGGATAAAAGGAACCTCTTCCTGCTTTTCTTTGGATGTAATAAATCATTATTGACATATGAGTTGTATGCAATGAATCTTTTCATATTACGTTAAGAGTTGTGAAAAGAATAGAAAAAACATTTTTATTCTTTTGACCTTTTCATATGTGGGTCAATAGAATGCCCTGAGATATATAGGGATAATATCAATAATCAAGTATTTATTAAAGAAGATATCGGCGGTAATTTCGGTTCTGAAAATTTAGCTAATGTGTCGCTACCAACTAAATTTCCTTCGATGTTCAATTTGGCCAGAGTTCGTCACAGAAATTTATTTAAACGAGTGTTTAGGGCTGGGAAACACCTGCACATATAATTGCAGGTAAACTCTGCCGGTTTAGAAATCTGTATAGAAGGTGGGAGTTGTTAGTACTAGTGGGTGAACATACGGACATACCTGGGGAGTTTGGTGCAGCATTTATATCTAACTTCTAGGTTATTCGATCTTCAGTACGTTGTGCAAAAATTTGTGTCAAATTTGTGTAAAATCGGACGAACATATATATGTAGAAGCTATATCCAAATCTTAACTGATTTCAACGATACTTGCCAGAGATTAATTTAACTGTAGAAAAAGTTCATTTTGGGTCTTTAGTGCACAATTTACATAAAATCGGAAGAACAAATATATAGGATGTATATCTAAATCTGAACCGATTTTCACGAAACATAGCACACATCACTCTAATTCAGTACGCTATGCTAAATTGTGTGCAAATCGAAAGATATTTAGGGACTTTGGTACACAATTTACATAAATCGGACGAAATTATATATGGAAGCTATATCTAAATCTGAACCGATTTTCCCGAAACTCAGCACACATCATTCTGGACCTAATTCAGTACCCTATGCAAAATTTCGTGAAATTCAAAAGATATATAGGGACTTTGCTGCCTATATCGGACGAAAATATATATGGGAGCTATATCTAAATCTGAACCGATTTTTCCATAGGCCAAATAAGTGACTTGTGCCAAATTTCATCCAAATCGGACCATAGATGCGATTTACAATTTACAACACACATAAATCGACTCAGAAAGTGATTCTATTATTATTCTCAAAGGGAACCATGTGTCTATCTCGTTTCCTTTTGCCTGTTACAAACATATGCACAAAGACCCTGAATTATATAGTTAAAAGGAAAAAAATACCGATATGGAAATTGAAGAAGGCTAAAGTAACAAACTAAACTCAGCCTTCAGAGCCCTAAGGCATAAGCTTCGGACAATTTTCAGACTTTTCTAAAATATCGATGGTATGTTGCAAAAATTTTCGTCGCAATCGGTGAAATTTTGGGAATTCGGAGCACCATTTAGATAAAATCGACCGAAAACATATACGGGAGATATATAAAAATATGAGTTAATTTTTACCAAATTGTCAAAATTGTATGCCATTCGGACAACCCTTGAGATCTTGGTGCACCATTTAAATAAAATCGGAAAAACATTTATATGGGAGCTATATCTATATCTTAGATTTTAGTTTCAGTTATACACATACCCCCCATCGGTACTTGATTGATATATCTATCGGACAAATCTTGGGGGTTTGGTTCACGATTAACATAAACAAAACTTCACGTACGACAATTTCCCCTAATTCAGTTCGTTGTACAACATTTTGTAGCAATCACACACACCTTGGGCGTTTGGTGCACCATTTACATAAAATCGGACGAAAATATATATGCGAGCTATATCTAAGTCTGAAGTAATTTCAACAAAAAATCACGTACGCCAATCCTTAACCTTAATTCAGAGCGCTTTTCAAACTTTTGTCGCAATTGGACAAACATTGGGAGTTTGGTGCACGATTTAAATAAAATCGGACGAATATATATACATTTCCGATTTCCCCCAATTTCAATAGGGTTTGTCCTTGGGCAAAATAAGTGAGCTATGCCAAACTTCATCTCATTCGGATCATAAATACGACCTGTACTTTGTTTACAGTTCAACATGGACGGACGAACATGCATAAATCGAAACAGAAAGCTATTCTGTACATATTCTCAAAAGGAAGCATGGGTCTATCTCGTTTCCTTTTGACTGTTACAAACATATGCACAAAGACATAATACCTTTTGGTGAAGGGTATAAAAACTGTTTGACATGCCTCCAAATTAAGGTTCTGACCCAAGGATCTGGTCGAACTTTACTATTAAAATAACATTACTTTAATAATAAAGCCTTTCATTTGATACAATTGTAATAGTTTGTAGGTTTCCACAGGATTTCTAACCGAAGTGTCTGATAAATATTTGAATATTGCTGTAGATTTTGTTGCAACCCCGTCTTCATTGTTGCCTAGCTTAGGGCGATTGCCTTGGTCTGTTTGTGTAAATTCCAATATAGTTTTTATTTTGTAGCAAATATACTTCTATATGTTCTCGTAGGAATATATATTATTTCAACACTTGAATTATATTATACCCTACACCCCACTGTGGTTCAGGATACTATGTCTTTGTACATACGTTTTTAACATGCAAAATGAAGCGCCTGTCAATCTGTCTGCAACAATCCACAACGAGCAAGATATATATTTATCCGTCTGATTGCATCTAAATTGCGTACTAAATACCCAATGTTTATCCAACTAAAACGAAATTTTGTACAGAGTACCAAATTAAGCATAGAATGGTAATTTTTTACATAGATTGCAGAATGAATGCGTATGGGTTGGAATAAATCAGTTCATATATAGATATAGATCACATATTTAATTTATTCCGATATAGTGTCAATGGTACTCCAAAGATGCTACACTTGTCCTGTATGTTACAATAAAAATCCTGAGAACATCTTTATTATAGCCTTTACTTTTCAAAAATAAAAAAAATTAAGATTAAAAATAAATTTTTCCTAATGCAAGCTATTCTGCCAATTTTTAACTGTTTTTGTAAATATTCGATATAAAATACATCTTTATACCCTTCACCACACTGTGGTACATGGTATTATGTCTTTGTGCATATGTTTGTAATAGGCAAAAGGAAACGAGATAGACACATGGTTCCTTTTGAGAATATGCATAGAATCACTTTCTGAGTCGATTTATGCATGTTCGTCCGTCTGTAGATGTTAAATTGCAAACAAAGTACAGGTTGCATTTATAATCCGATTTGGATGAAATTTGGCACAAGTCACTTATTTGGCCCAAGGACGAACCCTATTGAAATTGGGAAAAAAACGGTTCAGATTTAGATATAGCTCCCATATATAGTTTCGTCCGATTTAAGGTAAATAGTGCACCAAAGTCCCTATATATCTTCCGATTTGCATGAAATTTGGCACAGAGTACTTAATTAGGTCCAGAGTGATGTGTGCCAAGTTTCGAGAAAATCGGTTCAGATTTAGATATAGCTCAGTTTCGTCCGATGCACCAAAGTTCGTCCGGTGCACCAAAGTTCTATATATCATTCGATTTGCATGAAATTGGGCACAGCGTACTGAATTAAGTCTAAAATGATGTGTTCTAAGTTTCGGGAAAATCGGTCCAGATTTAGATATAGCTCCCGTATATATTTTCGTCCGATTTAAAGTAAATGCGTCTCCAAACTCCCTATATATCTTTCGATCTGCACGAAATTTGGCATAGGGCACTGAATTGGGTCCAGAATGATATGTGCTAAGTTTCGTGAAAAACGGTTCAGATTTGGATATAGCTCCAATATGTATTTTCGTCCTATTTAATGTAAATTGTGCTCTAAAGAACCAAAGATTGGCCGTTCCGCACACAATTTTGTACAATTTACTGAAGTCACTATAACCTTGTGTGTGTCAAGTTTTCTTGAAATTGGTTCAGATTTGCATATAGCTCCTATATATACTTTCGTCCGATTTTAAGTAAATGGTGTACTAAGACCCCAGCTAGGCCGATTGGCAAAACGTACTGAAATTAGTATAAATTCATGTTGATTGTAAACCAAATAATCAATGGGTGCTTGATTGATATTACATTTTAAACAGTTAGCTTAAAGTCTATTTAAACAGAATGAAATCAATGTTCCTTCGAAAAGACGACATCTGTAAAGATACATATGTAGAATATCCCCAAAGTGTTGAAGGGTATCATATAGTCGGCCCAGTCCGACTTTACGACTTTCCTTACTGGTTGTTCATTGATGATGTGTCTGAGAAACTATTTCTATTAACATGCCGATAGTAGTTTAGTCATTACTTCTCATAAGTCTTTCAAGGGAGAACATGCGACCTAAATGCCTCTCACACCAACATCAAAATTCCATCAATATTAAAACAATATTTTTTTATTTTACATTTATGTTACTCCACTCACATATGTACTCATATTATGTTGTCACTGAAATAAATCGCCCCAACTTGGAAAATTTATATGTCAAAATCAACGGACTCAAATCTCAAAACAATATCATGAAAAATTATTTGATTTTATCGTCAGAGTTAATTAAGTCTTAGGAAAATTATCTCAATTTATGGTAAACGCTTAATTCTTATCTCAGCAATTTTATCTTAAATTTGGACAAAAGTTTTGCACGATTAGTCAGTGTGGAAACCAACGCAAATAGTCAAAATTGTATTATTTGTACAAAAAAAAGTAATAATGAAACTGAAATCTAGAAAAACGTTACTGCTTTTTGTCTTTTTGGCTATTCAAAGAACAATGTTGCAATATATCAAAAGTTGACCGCCATTATTTAGAGTTCTGGTGTTCGCGTCGAGTGTTCTGGTATATTTCCAGCAATGCTGGTTGTCATATCAATGCGAATGCAATGGACCAGCAATAACAGCATATGCGCCATCGTCCAGGCTCACTCACCTCACCAACCAACAACAACGACAACACTTTCAAACATTCATGCAACGACGCTACAGCTACGACAACATATCACCAAGTACCAACTCGCCAAATGAAATCTGAACTATTAGCACGTGCTTAATAATCGCAAATGGTAAGCGGGTGAGTGAATAAATATTCTGAATATTCGTCGCCGCCGTCTTTGCTGGTGAATAAAATTTATGACTGAGTTAGTTTTTTTTTCTTCTTGCAATTTTATTGGGTTATATCAAAAGTGCAAAAAAGCGTAGTAAAAAAATTGAAATCAAGACAAAATATTTTTACCATTTCGTTTTCATAACGCTCGTGTTATCTTTGACTGTGGTGTCCATTATACTGGTGGTCCAGGAACTTGAAATGCATGCCAATACAAATTCATGAAAATGATAAGAAAAATCACCCAGAAATATCGTAGACAATACATGAATAAAAAATCATGAATTTAATAAGTTCATGTAGGTAGGTATGCATATTACCTTTAGGTTACGAGGGTGATATAGTAATAATATGTATTTATTCTCAACAACGAAACGGCTATTTCCGCAGTGAAAATGGTGTGCATTGGCATCACAGGGTAGGATCAGGTCCCCAATGTCATCCATTTCCTCTAGCAGTCAGACGCTTCGTAGTGTAGGTATACAGTGGAGAATATGTGAGGTCTCATGTTGCATATATTAAGCTTCGCTGTGGTCATGTTGTTGTGCCTTCTCCGTATAGTATTTGCAACTCAAACCAGTTTCCCATACTTCTAAGGATATCGCACGCCGATGAGTGCAATATCGATGAGAAGGAGCTCTTCACCAGCTGCAGACATTATTTGATGGATATCAATCTGCACCACATGCTGCAGGTTACTACATGTTTTGCCGAGAGAGGGCTAAATTGAAGTTTCCCCATGCTGTTGTTTTACAGCATGGGGAAACCTTTGTTCTTCCTCAGATAGTCTTCTCCATCAGATTCGGTAGCGATCTTAGCGAAAAGACCGCCGTATTTCTCGAATGAGGTCCTCTATTTCCTCATCTAAAGCTTTTCGACCAACCTCAATGTTTTCACCGGTCCCATGAAGGATTCACACTAAGCATACTACATTCCCAAAAAGGGGTGATGCCATTAATTGTTTTTTTGAGGAAGACCGAGGACAACTTAGTTGTAAATTGACCCCTTTGTACATGGTGACCTGACCAAAACGAAGGTTCCAACGATCAAATTCGTCAATCATGCTGAATTCCTTCAGATACCTTTCGACTGACAACAATTTATCTTCACTGATACCCGCGTCGGAGTCAGCACGATAACTGTCACAGTTTTTCAACAGCCCATGGTCGCTATGCTTCGGTGCCGGTCTTCGAGACGGCGGGATTGTTTTCCGCCTCTCCCTCAAACGTACCAGCAAATACTTTCCCACAGGAGGTCAATGTCATTAACTGTTTTCTACAGTTAGTGATTTTGATCCCTTTGTACAAGCTTACCTGGTCAGACCGATGGTTCGGACAATAAATTTCGTTGTTCAGGATGCATTCCTTCAGATACCTATCGACTGACAACCAATGATCTTCACTGATAAATCCATCGGTATCAGCTTAATCTCAGATTGTCACTCGCAGTTCTTCAGGAGCCCCTGGTTAAGCAGCCGTGTTGCTATTCTTCAGCGTTGGTCTCTGTGTCTCCTGCTTCGAGACGGGAGGTTTGGATTTTCCCGCTCCCATACCCCTCTTGCCAGGTGTATTCATCGCTGTAACCGATGCATACGATGCAGTTTTCCGTGCATCGAGTGTCATAGTGGGTATCTTTGCAGAAGATCTCAACAAAGGACGAGCTGAAGGGCCATTGAGTCCATATAGAAGAGCTGGATCCAGGGAGTCTATATAGACGAGCTGATAGCTGAGTGAGGGACTCTTAATCTTTATAGAAGATCTAATGGGCCAGTGAGTCTCTATAGGCAAGCTGATAGGTCAATGAGGTATACTGAATCTTTATTGAAGATCTGATGGGCCAGTGAGTCTCTATATACAAGATGAAAGGTCAGTGAGGGATACTGATTCTTTCTTGAAGATCTGATGGGCCAGTGAGTCAATATAGACGAGCTGATGGGCCAGTGAGTCTATATAGACGAGCTGATGGGCCAGTGAGTCTATATAGACGAGCTGATGGGCCAGTGAGTCTATATAGACGAGCCGATGGGCCAGTGAGTCTATATAGACGAGCTGATGGGCCAGTGAGTCTATATAGACGAGCTGATGGGCCAATGAGTCTATATGGACGAGCTGATGGGCCAGTGAGTCTATATAGACGAGCCAATGGTCAGACGAGCTGAAGGGTCAGTATTCTATATATATAGAAACGCTGATAGGTTATGAGGTGCACTGACTCGTTATTGAAGATTTGTGAGTCTGTGTCTATATAGACGAGCCAGTAAGTCTATATTGACCTGCTATTATCTTCCCGGCTGTTCTCAGGCTACTTACAATCTTCTCCTCCCTTGGAGGTTAACTGAGACCGCCTTCAAACGCGACGCCGGAATTATTTCTCTTTATCTTTTACAGTGGATGATTGTGGTAAAAACTTTTCAACATTTGGAGACCCCCTAGAAGGCTCTGATTAACTAAAAATCGCTGCCATAATCTTCCCCGTTGCGTTCAGTCTTCTCCTCCGTTGCGTGGGTAACTGAGGTTGCCTTCATACGCGACAGAATTATTTCGATTAAGAAGTCCATAGCAGTGTCATTCATATAGTTCCGTGAAAACTTCAGAATGAATTTAAGGTTCTACTTAATCAGAATGAATTCTTTATCGCTAATCGAATACCTATCCCTTTCGATGTACAGATAACTTTGTCGGAGACTTATTTGGCATTGACACGTTTGGTGGTGGTGTGTGTTGAAAATGCATCCATCGCTTTTATGTGAAGGGTGAATTTACGGCCACTTGTCTTGGATGTGTCGAAGTCCCACTGTCTCCCATGGAGATTGTACTTCCATCATCGGCAAGGATTGTGTCCTTTCTCGTCTCCTTAGATTTTGAGCAGCCACCTGAAAAACCTAGTGAGCCAGTGGTGATTCTTCCCATAGATAAGTCTGAATACTTCCCTAAAATGATTGTTTTTGATACGTAATTATCAGACTAACAGTTCCGTATAGACAACTTATTATATGATGAGACTTTATAGCTTACTGCTTAGTAGTATTTATGAAATTTAGATCGTTATAATGATACCATCATTATTTTATTTCGAAATTGAGCTACTGACTCAAAGTTGCCTTAGCTGCCTCGATTTTGATCTTATGCTTAAGAATATCCTCTTTATAGAAATTTCAGTAATTTTTCCCCGATGAATTTTCTAACCAATCCTCGCAACAACAAACATACCTTAAATGACACCCAAATATAACTGTAAACAAAAACAACGCCGGCAACAAAAAAACTGGCGCTTTATGGCGCAATTTGTAATTAATTTATTGTCTCAGCAAGTGGCCATAATGATTCAGCGCCAATTTCCGAACATATGATTGCAAACGTTTTTTTTAGTTTTTTCTTTTTTTTTGTATTTCCTCGCTGACCACTACTAGCCATTAATTCCATTAGCCTTAGACTGTATACTCCAGAGGAGTGTAATAATACTTGGTCGAATTAAAAGATAGACAGACAAACGAACGGACGGACACAACATAAATACGACTATGCATTTGAATGTTCAGCATAAAGATATATTCATTTGGAGATTGCTGTTGTGTTACTGTTGTTGTTGTTCATTACTGTTGTTGTTGTTCATTCCTCCAGTCGTGTATCTGTTAAAGATTAAAAGGTGTGTGGTTTAGAATTGTTTTCGAAAGATGTTATCAGTTCGAAATAAACGACGAGAGCTACAAGAATAACAGAAATGTTAGTTTGCAAAAAATAAAAAAAAATAAAACAACTAAAAAGGAAAATTGAAACCGCTTACAGTCAACAGCTAAGAGAGTAGACCTCAACAGATTAGCCACAGGTTCTACAGATAGAATATATAGAAGTGCCACAAGTCTATATAGAAGAGTTGAAGGGCCAGTGAGTCTATATAGACGAGCTGAAGGGCCAGTGAGTCTATATAGACGAGCTGAAGGGCCAGTGAGTCTATATAGACGAGCTGAAGGGCCAGTGAGTCTATATAGACGAGCTGAAGGGCCAGTGAGTCTATATAGACGAGCTGAAGGGCCAGTGAGTCTATATAGACGAGCTGAAGGGCCAGTGAGTCTATATAGACGAGCTGAAGGGCCAGTGAGTCTATATAGACGAGCTGAAGGGCCAGTGAGTCTATATAGACGAGCTGAAGGGCCAGTGAGTCTATATAGACGAGCTGAAGGGCCAGTGAGTCTATATAGACGAGCTGAAGGGCCAGTGAGTCTATATAGACGAGCTGAAGGGCCAGTGACTCTATATAGACGAGCTGAAGGGCCAGTGAGTCTATATAGACGAGCTGAAGGGCCAGTGAGTCTATATAGACGAGCTGAAGGGCCAGTGAGTCTATATAGACGAGCTGAAGGGCCAGTGAGTCTATATAGACGAGCTGAAGGGCCAGTGAGTCTATATAGACGAGCTGAAGGGCCAGTGAGTCTATATAGACGAGCTGAAGGGCCAGTGAGTCTATATAGACGAGCTGAAGGGCCAGTGAGTCTATATAGACGAGCTGAAGGGCCAGTGAGTCTATATAGACGAGCTGAAGGGCCAGTGAGTCTATATAGACGAGCTGAAGGGCCAGTGAGTCTATATAGACGAGCTGAAGGGCCAGTGAGTCTATATAGACGAGCTGAAGGGCCAGTGAGTCTATATAGACGAGCTGAAGGGCCAGTGAGTCTATATAGACGAGCTGACGGGCCAGTGAGTCTATATAGACGAGCTGACGGGCCAGTGAGTCTATATAGACGAGCTGACGGGCCAGTGAGTCTATATAGACGAGCTGACGGGCCAGTGAGTCTATATAGACGAGCTGACGGGCCAGTGAGTCTATATAGACGAGCTGACGGGCCAGTGAGTCTATATAGACGAGCTGACGGGCCAGTGAGTCTATATAGACGAGCTGACGGGCCAGTGAGTCTATATCTATAGTCTATATAGACGAGCTGACGGGCCAGTGAGTCTATATAGACGAGCTGACGGGCCAGTGAGTCTATATAGACGAGCTGACGGGCCAGTGAGTCTATATAGACGAGCTGACGGGCCAGTGAGTCTATATAGACGAGCTGACGGGCCAGTGAGTCTATATAGACGAGCTGACGGGCCAGTGAGTCTATATAGACGAGCTGACGGGCCAGTGAGTCTATATAGACGAGCTGACGGGCCAGTGAGTCTATATAGACGAGCTGACGGGCCAGTGAGTCTATATAGACGAGCTGACGGGCCAGTGAGTCTATATAGACGAGCTGACGGGCCAGTGAGTCTATATAGACGAGCTGACGGGCCAGTGAGTCTATATAGACGAGCTGACGGGCCAGTGAGTCTATATAGACGAGCTGACGGGCCAGTGAGTCTATATAGACGAGCTGACGGGCCAGTGAGTCTATATAGACGAGCTGACGGGCCAGTGAGTCTATATAGACGAGCTGACGGGCCAGTGAGTCTATCTATATAGACGAGCTGACGGGCCAGTGAGTCTATATAGACGAGCTGACGGGCCAGTGAGTCTATATAGACGAGCTGACGGGCCAGTGAGTCTATATAGACGAGCTGACGGGCCAGTGAGTCTATATAGACGAGCTGACGGGCCAGTGAGTCTATATAGACGAGCTGACGGGCCAGTGAGTCTATATAGACGAGCTGACGGGCCAGTGAGTCTATATAGACGAGCTGACGGGCCAGTGAGTCTATATAGACGAGCTGACGGGCCAGTGAGTCTATATAGACGAGCTGACGGGCCAGTGAGTCTATATAGACGAGCTGACGGGCCAGTGAGTCTATATAGACGAGCTGACGGGCCAGTGAGTCTATATAGACGAGCTGACGGGCCAGTGAGTCTATATAGACGAGCTGACGGGCCAGTGAGTCTATATAGACGAGCTGACGGGCCAGTGAGTCTATATAGACGAGCTGACGGGCCAGTGAGTCTATATAGACGAGCTGACGGGCCAGTGAGTCTATATAGACGAGCTGACGGGCCAGTGAGTCTATATAGACGAGCTGACGGGCCAGTGAGTCTATATAGACGAGCTGACGGGCCAGTGAGTCTATATAGACGAGCTGAAGGGCCAGTGAGTCTATATAGACGAGCTGAAGGGCCAGTGAGTCTATATAGACGATCTGAAGGGCTAGTGAATTTATATAGACGGGCTGAAAAGCCAGTGTTCCATATTGCCGAGCTGACGACTCAGTGAGTCTATAAAAGCGAATTAAGGGCCAGTGAGTCCATTTACAGACGAAATAAGTGGCCATTGGGTTTATGTAGGTGAGCTGAAGGGCTAGTGAGAATATATATGCGAACTGAAAGACCAGTGAATAGTGATATAGGCGAGCTAAAGACACTGTCAATATATATAGATGAACTGAAGGGCTAGTGAGGGCTATGGACAAGCCGAATGCCAGTGCGTTTATATAGGTGTTCTGAAGGGTCAGTAAGTCTATATAGGCGAGTTGAGGACCTGCCATCCTATAAAAGGAGTTGAAGGACCAATGAGGGGTTCTGACTCTATATAGAATATCTGATGAGCCAGTGAGTTTATATAGGCGAGCTGACTAACCAGTGAGTCTTTATAGAGATCTAGGGAGTCTGTTTAGACGGATTTTAAGGCCAGTAAGTTGAAGGGCTTATTATTTTATATAGGGCTGATAAGGGTTTTTTTATCGCCCAGAGCTCCAATATACATCGTACACATCATCCATAGAAAAACTTTATAGTACTCCCCAATAATTTCGCCTCATACTGTATGACACATTTGAAGCATTTTGTCGAAGTTGTTGTATTCAAATTCTAACATAGCACCTCTACAATTGACTAAGTCGAAAAAAAAAACAATCTTTTTTTTCACCGACATATAAATTTTATGCCAGGTTGTAAATGTTGTTGTTCTCTCTCCCTCTCTGTGTATGTATGCAATCACAAACTATCGCGGCAATTAAAAGGAATTTTAAATTGTTAATTAAGCAATAATTTCTTAACCTGAAATAATAATTTCAAATTGTGCGATCAAATCAAATGAACCTGTTTTTGGCAAAACTGTCCGCTTAATGAGGTCTTTATTTATGAATATTGCAGGCGAATGAGGAAATCGCCAGAGCCGTTAAAATAAGGTGTGTATGTGTAACACCATTGAGTGAGTGGGTGGGTGCGTTAAATAAATCTAATAAATCCGTATAATTTTTACAATTCGCAATAGACCTTGAAATGGAATAATACTAGGCCTTAATATGAAGAACAACAACAAATATCGACACTTATTATGATTGATTAATTATTGATCAATAGAAACCCCCGCTCGCCCCGTAATGAGAATTCAATTTGGGTTTGTCCGCTAATGAATGTAGAACTGGAGCGAATAGCAAGTAAAATGCTAAATACGATAATTGCGTGTCTGAAAACGGTAGCAAGCTGAACTAATTAGAAAAGAATTTGTGTTGATCATGTTGAGAGATAAATTACTCATCCATCATAGAGTAATAAATTTTATTGGGTATGATTTGATTCTAATGGAGGTGATGTTTGTGTTTCAATGTTAATTGGTTAGAGCATTATGAAGTTGATAAACAAAACACTCGACAATACAAACACACTGGAATCGCAGTAAGGTCCAAAAATCCTCAATATTCGAGTTTTTGTTTAGAGAGATTAAATAGCATCTCTGGACTTCAAAATTTCGAGCAATGGGATGTATATAGAGTAGCTGCGATCCAGGAAGCTTTATAGACAAGGAGATGGCCAGGATCTCTACAGGGACGAAATAATTACCAAGGAGACTATATATTCTAGCTGGATCACTGACTAGACAAGCCGAGCTGAGGATCACTGACACTATATAAATGAGCTGAGGGAAAGGAATTGGATAATATATAAAAGAAGTGCCAGTCAGTATATATAAGGACAGCAAGATTATACAAAAGAGGTGAAGAGCCAGTGGATGTATATTGACGAGCTGAAGGTCCAGCGAGCCTACATACACGAGCTGAGGAGTCAGTTAGATCAACTGCTGACGGCTCAGTAAGTCCATATAGACGAGCTGAAGGGCCAGCAAGTCTAGAGAGACGAGCTAAAGGCCCAATGAATCTACATAAAATTCAATAACATGATCTGATTGTTAGTGAGTCTTTGGGAACGAATATAAGGCCATCGAGGCTATTAGACGACTTAAATATATGTATACGTAGATGAGTCCGGAAGTAGATATTGACGAATAAAGCACAGGAGGTATGTTGGGATGAACTTAAAGCCACGGAGTCTACACAGGCAAGCTGAGGGCAATGATTCTATGAAGCCGAGTTAAAGGCCAGGAATTCCATAGGAACATGTTGAGGCCAGGAATTCCATAGGAACATGGACTAGCTGAGGGCAGGGTTTCTATAGGAACGAACTGTGGCCAGAACTCTAGGTCCGTGAGGCTATATAGCCGAGCTGAATTCATTTAAGTCTATATATATTTGAACTGCAGCCTACTGAAGAGCTGAAGGATTTGTGGATATTATCTGAAGGAGTGTGACAGGAAGTTCAAAAACATGATGTGAGTGTCAGGGAGCCTTTTGGACGAATATAAGCTCATCGAGAGTATTAGAGGATAGGAGGTATATAGGGATGAACTTAAAGACACGGAGTCTACACAGTCAAGCTGAGGGCAATGAGTCTATAAAGGCGAGCCAGGAACTCTATTGGAATATGTTGAGGGAATAAGGTCGGAGAGTCTATCTGAGCGATTATTCTCGTATTGACAAGAGAGTTTATATAGACGAGCACACGGCCAGAGGTTTAATCAAATTAATATGAAGACAATTATAATTATGTTGGCCAGCTGAGCACCAAGAAGTCCATATAGATGAACTTATTGTCAGGGAGAAATTTAAGGCCAGAAAGATATATGTAGATAAGCCAGGAAGTCGACTTATGTCCACCGAGTCTATTCAGACAATCTAGGGCAAATGTGTTTTTAAAGTCGATCTGAAAGCCAGGGAGTTGATATGAGGGCTAGGAAATCGATAAGAAAAGTGCCGAGGACAGGATAGCCTACCTGGACGAGCAGGATGCCATGCTGGGTGGCTATGTAAATGAGTTAATGGTAGGGTGTCCATAGGAACGGGCTGAGGCTAGAGAGTTTATATAGAAGAGCCACTATACATATACATATGCCTGTGTAAGTCCAGAAAGTCCATATAGATCAACCGGGTGTCAGGGAGACCCTTGGTACGAACTTAAGGATATCGAGATTTATGAGCAGAAGACCGTTATATTTAAATGAGAGAAGAAGTCGACACTGACAATTGACGGCAAGACAACAGAATATAAGCTCAGGGAAGCTATACGGAAAATCTGGGGGCAAGGAAGTCGATATAGAAGATCAGATGATTGGAGAGTTCATCTGGCTATACAGGGTGCTATAGCGCTTCTATAGACGTGTTATGGGCAAGAGTGTTTATACTGTGCAGCTGTAAATGCAAATTAAGCTATATATTCTAGCTGGAGCCCAAAAAGTTCGTGAATCTATAAATAGTAGTCTATAGGTCAGTATATCTGTGCAGAAAAGCTGGTACAATTTATTTAGACGAGAAAGTCAATATAGATAAACTGAGGATAATGATGTTATAAGAACTATCATTGGTCCGGGAGTACTTATATAGGAGATGAAGGCCATGGTCAAGCTAAGGATCAAAGAGTCTATAAAAACGAGCTGAGTGCAGCGATTATGACAGTCTGTCTAAGTCTTTGCAGACAAACTGGAACAGTTTTTGTGGACGAGTATAAGGATGTCTCATGGACGATCAGTGTGCCAGGGAGTCTATATAAACGAGCTGAAGGCCTCGAATATTATAGAGGATTTAGCCCTCAACCCCTGAGTTGAGAGCTCAGGGAGCCTATATAATATAGATGGCAACCAATAAATATATAAAGACGAGGTAAATTTAAATCCTTATTCCTCCCTAACAAAATAGAGATGTTTTCTTTTTTTTCAAATGAACCAATATTTATAAAAGATCATCGATTTGTTTAATCATGAAATCTGGGTTCCATTAATTCCCCATCACGCTCAACTCGAGACTCTACAATTCCTATTGTAACTATACATATATACAACAAAACCAAACCATAACACCCTGTTTTACATACAGACATACATACCTATTACACGATATCCCACAATCTAAGATAACACATTTAAATCACACAACACCAAAATTTGTGTTGAGTAATTTTTACAACGGTAATTTTTTAACACCACCCAGAAAAGTAACATAGACACACATTATTTTCGATCAAAATCAAAAATTATCGCATAAATTTTGATTTGGACAAAAACAAAACAAATGGCAACGATTTCGACGAAGCAAAAAAAAAAAAAAATCGGAAAACACCTCAATACAACGTGCTTGACATGACAGTATCAATGTTTTTTTTTTTGTCTTCAGGATTTTTTTATATTTCTGTCTTATTGATGTTGTTGTCGTAGTTGCTGGTCAACAACATTTAAATTCGTTGATTCGGATAATATCTGCTGGTTGCACTCCTTTGTGTGTGTCCAGACTCCTCTAGATTAGGCTGTTCATGGCAATAGTCTTAAGTTTTCCATTGGAAAATTTTGTAGATTTTCTTTATTTGATTTTTGTTGTTGTAGTTTCTTTCTTTGGTCAATTAAGCCATTTTAAATTTTTTATTTTTTTTCTATCTTGGCAAATGTGTGGTGCGAATTACGTGTATGTTGTTTTTTTCAGAGTTGCTTGCATTAGGTGACTTAAATAATTGCATTGTAATTGCAATTAATACTACCTAGCTGGCTGGCTGACTGTATGACAGACTGGCCATAGACACCAGCGAACATTTGCTGTGATAATTGCTACTGCCACATTGACTTGGCCACAATCATCACATTGCAATCGCCCATTGCCATTTATACAATTACACACTCATACATATGTGTGTGTGTGATCTATTTGGCTTGCAACTGCAACTGTTGTTACATAGATTGATGATGTTGTTGTTGTATTTGTTACTAGTGCTGTTGCATTATTATTAACATTGTTGTTGGCTGTTGGAAAATTAAGTAATTTAAGAGGATTTCTTAGCTGCACTGCCACAAGCTTATAATTTGAGGTAATGCCAAGTTATGATTCTTATGTCACCCACCGTACAATACATCCACCAGGCTCATGTCTCAACCCAACAAAGGGTTTTAATTTGTTTTACGAAGGCTTTATATGTGTATGTGTTCCAAGTTATTAAACAAAAATTGTGCGGCAATTAGGTGACACATGCGCAGATCAGTTGCATGGTATTTTGGAAAATTGTAAGTCTCAAAATTGAATGAGGATAGAAATGTAGCTTCCACCCAAGTTGAGATCATCGCAGGTTTTCATTTTATAGAGAATGCTAGGGTATCTATAGAGAACGGATGCCAAAGGTTCTCATGTCGACTAGCTTAAGGCGAAAGACACTGAAAGCTATTTAGTGTATGTAGACGAGTTAACGTCCAAGGTGGCTGAAAACACAAGAGGAACGCCAGCAATTATAAGCCTGAAATAAAACAAAATGAAAAGAAGACTATAGACGAACTAGGGGCAATAAGTCCATACAGGTAGACGAAAAAAAAGGCTTACTTACTTAGCTGGGTTGTGACAGAACTTTCGTTCCATAAGCCGAGCTTAAACCAGTAAGGAAAGCAGTAAAGTCGGACTGGGCCGACTATATGATACCCTTCACCACTTTGGATATATTGTATATATCCCCTCCAAAGAACATACGCAAGTCTTTCTATGATAAATGTAATTTCATTCATGCAGATTTAGAGTCGACTTCGTACCATGGGACAAATTTATGAAAAACGATTTATAGCAAAATTGATACACGCTATTCAGTATGCCGCACTGTTAAAATGTTTATTTCATTCAGACACCCATTCGAAATACATATATAGGAACTTTGGTGCACCATTTACAAAGAATCGGCAAAACTATATATGGAAGCTATATCTAAATCTGAACCGATTTTCACGAAAATTAGCACACATCATTCTGGACCTGGATTCAGTACTCTGTGCCAAATTTCGTGCAAATCGAATGATACATATGGACTTTGGTGCACCATTTACCTTAAATCGGACATAACTATATATTGGTGCTATATCTAAATCTGAACCGATTTTATCGAAACTTGGCACACATAATTTTGCACCTAATTCAGTACTCTACGCTAAATTTCATGCAAATCGAATGATATATAGGGACTTTGGTGCACCATTTACCTTAAATCGGACGAAACTATGTATGGTAGCTATATCTAAACCGATTTTCTCGAAACTTGGCACATAATTGTGGACCTAATTCACCACTCTGTGTCAAATTTCGTGCAAATTGAAATATATATAGGGACTTTGGTGCCCCATTTACCTTAAATCGGACGAAAATATATATGGGAGCTATATCTAAATCTAAACCGATTTTTCCCATTTCAATAAGGTTCGTTCTTGGGCCAAATAAGTGACTTGTGCAAAATTTCATCCAAATCGGATCATAAATGCGACCTGTACTTTGTTTACAATTTAACATCTACAGACGGACAGCCGGACGGACGGACATGCATAAATCGACTCAGAAAGTGATTCTATGCATATTCTCAAAAGGATCCATGTGCCTATATCGTTTCCTTTTGCTTGTTACAAATATATGCACAAAGACATAATACCCTGTACCACAGTGTGGTGAAGGGTATAAAAAGATCTGAGAGACCATGTTTGGTACTTGATCTTTCCATCTAATTCGTGGCTTTCCCCTTCTGCGTGAACCATCAGCTGGTTCGCTTTTATATCCGTTTTGAGCTGGGGTATCATCATCCATTCTAACAACATAACCTACCCAACCTGTCGCTGCAGCTCGATACGACGGACTATGTCAGAGAATATATGGTATACGAGTAGCTCATGGTTCATTCACCATCGATCGGCCCATAGATCTTCCGGAGAATTTTTCTCTCAAACACTCCAAGAGCTGCCTCATCCGCTTGCGCAAGTATAGATGCTTCAGATCCATACAACAGCACGGGTAATATCAGCGTCTTGTAGAATGTGAGTTTGGTCTGGCGAGAGGTGGCTTTGCTTTTGAGTTGCTTACTCAGACCATTGTAGCATCTGCAGGCCAACATTATTCTCCTCCGAAGCTGACATTATAAGTTTCATTTTAGGCCGTACCGAGGTATATAAAATCGTTCATTACTGTAGTTTTCATGTTCCACAGTTGGTTCGACGGTTGATAACATCAGCTTGGTCTTTTCGCCATTTACTGCCAGCCCCACTTTGGCATACCCCTTCTCAATTCGTTCCGCTCGCAATGTTCGACTGATTATGTCGATGTCTCGGTGTAGGCAAGTAACATATGTTGTTTGGTGCACGGAGTGCCATTTCTGTTAACATTGGCATCTCCTATTACCTTTTCCAGTCGGATGTTAAAGAAGTCACACAAACAAACTGTCACCTTGTCTGAATTCTCGTTCGGTATTGAAGTGCTCTGAGACGTCCTTTCCGTCATTAATTGCTGACCTTGTGTCAGTAAAAGTTATCCTGCATAGCCGTATTAATTTTGCAGGAACACCAAAAGCAGGCATGGCTTTAAACACATCTGAATGGATAGGGCTGTCGAATGCGGACTTATAGTCGACGAATAGGTGGAATGTGCGATGTGATTTTCGTGGGTCTTTTCCAGGATTTGGCGCAGAGTGAAAATCTGGCCAATGGTGGATTTGCCAGGTCTGAAGCCACATTGGTATGTTCCAATAATGCCATTGACCATTGGCTTCAGTTGTTTACACAGCACGCTGGATAGCATTTTATATGCGATGGAAAGGAGACTTATTCCTCTATAGTTGGCACATATCGTCTTGTCTCCTTTTTTGTGCACGAGACACAGGATGCTGAGATTCCAATCATTGGGTATGTATTCCTCTATCCAAATTGTACAAATGAGCTGTTGCATGCTCCTGACAGCGTCTGACCACTGATCTTGAATAGTTCGGCTGGTAATCCATCGGCACCTGCTGGTTTATTTTGTTTTTCAGCCATTAATTCACTATTTGATACCAGTAGCTTGTCAAAATGCTCCTTCCAGATCTTCAACACCAGGTTTCCTTCTTAATATCTACATGACAATTTGCCTGCCCCAAAGCCTACGATTTGGTGTTTTAATCGTTGGTCAAATTTCCGGACTTCATTCTGACTTCTGTACATCTCGATTTGCTCACACTCACGTTTTTCTTGCTACTTCTTCTTTTTTTCGAAAATACGTTTCTCCTCTCTCATTTTCTCCCGATAATTCTCCAACGCATTACGTATTGCTACTGTCGCAGTCATATTACGACACTCCTGATCGTACCACGGGTTTCTTGGTCATAGTTTTTGGTACCCAAGTGTTGTTTTGCTGCAGTTTGTAGGGAGTGGACAATTCTTTGCCATTGTGCTTCTATATTATTATCGGGACAAGGAGTGCTTTCGTCAAGCAGTTGGGTAACTTGAGCGGAGCGGCTACTGCTATCTGTTGCGTTTGCAGGGACGTCGAGTTCCCGTGTTACATTAGATCGCACCTTTGCTGCTACATTAAGACGGGTGCGTACTTTGGCTGCCAAAAGGTAATGGTCTGCTGCTAACTACCATGTTTTTTTGGTGCCGCGAAGTTAATCAACCTCATTTTCCGACGGTGGGGCCAAAAATATTTTCCCTTTCGATTTTTGCATTAAAAACTCTTAGCAGAATTTTAATGTCCTGGTCAGGGCAGTGGTCATATGATGTTTCTAGGTGCTCGTAAAATATGTTTTTGGTCTGTTCATCTTTGTCTTCCTTCGGAGCTTGGGCGCAAATACGACTGATGTACAAGAACTTTTATTTTATACGGATTGTAGCTACTGGAGTGATTCTGGAGACGAGGTATTTTATTCTCCTATTAACCATAAATTCGCAGCAAAATTCAGGTCTCGTTTCATGTCAGCTATAATATAGGGCGTAGTCATCTGATTTACTTACGCCAGTCCCTTTCCATCGCATTTCCTGTAAGGCAATAATATCGGATTTGTACTTCTTGAGTACATCCGCCAAGGCGATGTTCTGTTCAAAGTGCGCACATTCCAAGTACAGATTCGCAGATTGTGGTCCTTTAAACGTTTGCCAACGCCTCAACCCATTTTTATAGCTCTTATGGGTGAACTCTGGGCACGATGAACTCTCGGATGATGCATGTAGCTACCCTAGGTGACACCGCGTGGAGATCAGTGTCCACAATCGAGCTGAAAGAGGGACCAAGATAAGCCGCCCTATTCCTATTCCCGCAATGTGTATAAATATTTATATGGGTCGGAAGACTGGTTACCCAAAGATAACCCAGAATATCAAATTACGGTTAAAAGGTGTGTACAAAAACACAAAAATGGCGAAAGTGGGCGGTACGTAAACCTGGACCAATACATCCCATTTCCACTTCTAAACATCATGGGAGATGTAGCAATATGTTCTCCAATTCATATATTCATATTCCGATTCAAACGGAATGAACACTTTAAAATACCCTCCACAATATTATGGTGTCCAGGGGTGCATGCTATTCATACGATGGACTGGGTGATGTATATGACATGGTAGTCCACTTTGCCGAATAGATGTTAATTATTATTATTATCATTAGGAGGCTATATACACGAGCTAAAGGCGAGATAGGTAAAATAATCCCACAATAGATCTCGCAAGGTATTCGGTATATTCCTTCGCCATTGTCACCCTAATCTAATTTACCAAAACAATTTGTTCACTTAACATCGACAAATTAGCCCCGCAAATTCTTTCATACCGAAAAGGAGGTCATACATTCAATTTTCGTGTTGTTAATTTTTCAAACATTAGAGTATCAGATTTCCAAAAAAATTGCAAAATTCATCTCATGGGCAATATAACAACAGCTACAACACCGACAAAATAAAACGTCAAACATTTAGTCATCGATAACGGCGACGACGACAACGATGGTATGAGAGCGCCGACACAATTGGCGACGACGCGTTGCCATTTTTTTGCTGCGCAAACAGCCGACATCTGTACCGTGCAGATGAAGTGGATGGCTTTCAAATAGGCCGACAAAAGGCCCAAAGGTAATGAATGGCACTTGATCACAAATATTCAAATAGACAACGACAGGCGCCTTCTTTGGCCTCTATGGGGGCATAAAAAGCCAACGGCAATAACAACAAAATCAAATAAATTATGGAATGAAGATAAAACATGCGCTCACACATACACACACTTATCCACTCATTGTGGAGCTTCAGATGGTCTGGAAACATACCCACACACTCACAAAGAATCAATATTAAATAAAAAAGCCTGCAAACATAAATCCGTTATAAATTAAAGCAAACGTTTTTCATTCAGTCGATAATTTATGATCGCCATGATTTTGTGGCAATACCACAAATTCTCGCTGTTGACACATTTGCATGCGGAATATTTGCGATATGCCAAAATTATGACAATTTTCAAAAACACTTTTTTGACCTCCCATCAGAACAACAACAGCAAAGAGTGCAGAATTATGGTGATGCTGATGTTCTTGGTGTTTTTGTGCAGTGGACTTAACAATTCATTTTTAACAAGTTGTTTGTTTTTTTTCTAGATGTTGTGGTCACTTTGCTTTTGGATTTAACAATGGAAGAGTTTCTTAGGCTTAGTTGTTGTTGTACAACTGTTTGCATTAAAAATGTTAATGGTCATGTGCATCACCTTATAGGAGCGTGTATAAAGGTGGGTAATAGATAAATAGCTTTTTTTATAAAGACATTAATTTTTAAGACTGGCCTTATTAAACACTAAAAAGGTGAATTAGAATTAAAAGCTTGGATATTTTTATTTTTTTGAAACTCTTAAGCGGTGTACACACTAGAACTTTAGAATAGCACTCCAAATATTTTTCTAAAGGGTAAAGATCTGATGATTATGTTGGCCATTATAAAACCCTGATTTTTAATTCCCGCAACCAATCTTTGACACGTTTCGGTGAATGTTTGGAGGTTATTGTCAAGCTGACACACCCAAATAAGCGGTATATTTTCTTCAGCGAAGATAACCATATCGTTTTCCAACATATGTGCACAGACCATCCGATCCATTACTTCATAAATCTCGTAGATATACCGAACTCCATTTGCAATGCTGTGGCATGAGCCTTTTATTTATCGACTTTCTCATGGTAATTATACCCTTCACCACACTGTGGTACAGGGTATTATGTCTTTGTGCATATGTTTGTAACAGGCAAAAGGAATCGAGATAGACCCATGGTTCCTTTTGAGAATATGCATAGAATCACTTTCTAAGTCAATTTATGCATGTTCGTCCGTCTGTCTGTCCATGTTAAATTGTAAACAAAGTACAGGTCGCATTTATGATCCGAATTGGATGAAATTGGGCATAGGTCACTTATTCGGCCGAAGGACGAACCCTATTGAAATTGAGAAAAACCGGTTCAGATTTAGATATAGCTCCCATATATAGTTTCGTCCGATTTAAGGTAAATGGTGCACCAAAGTCCCTATATATCTGTCGATTTGCACGAAATTTGGTACAACGTACTATATTGAGCCTGGAATGATATCTGCCAAGTTTCGTGAAAATCGGTCCAGATTTAGGTATAGCTCTTATATATAGTTTCGTCCGATTTCATGTAAATGGTGCACCAAAGTCCCTATATATCTTTCGATTTGCACCAAATTTGGCATAACGTACTGAATTGAGCCTAAAGTGACGTCTGCCAAGTTTAGAGAAAATCGGTCCAGAGTTAGATATAGCTCCCATATATAGTTTTGTCCGATTTCATGTAAATGGTGCACCATGGTCCACATATATCTTTCGATTTGCACGAAATTTGGAATAACGTACTGAATTGAGCGAGTGATGTTTTTCAGAGTGATATTTGTCATGTTTCGTGAAAATCGGTCCAAATTTAGATAAAGTTGTAAATGATAGATCGAGCTGAATTGGATATATGGAGGTAGTCTCCAAAATGTAGATTGTGGAACCTTTTGGTAACGGAAATTCTAATCCCTTTGGTATAGTGAAAATAAGAAAGAAATTTCGGAAATAAGTTCATATGTGTATGAGGGCTCCTAAATGGTAATAAACTTAATATTACATGTAAGAATAGAGAAGGAGTTCGGAATTATAGATGTGTTGTGATGTTCGGCTTTCATTTGTAGTCTATAGATCGACTCGAAAATAACACATTCCAAAATTATTATCTGGTCATCATCGAAAATTATAGGCGTTGTCCTTGACCATAACTGAAACCTCATGGAACATTTCAAAGCGATCAGCGCTCTGTAGGGTGATAATGGGTTAATAAATAATACACGAGTACGGAGATACCTGTAAATATTTAGGTGTAACTCCCACATCCGAGCAAATACAACAATATAATTGGTATCAATTTAAAGGTCAACCACTCCTCTTGGATATAATATCAACTTCTAGGGTCTATGTCCTTCAGGGGTAAATATATATGCTATAGAATACAAATTTTGTCATTTTTCACACAAAAGTCAGGGTCCATTTGACCCGCTAAATATTGACCAATCTTTATGAAAACAGGCATGCTTATTCTTTGGTCTGATCCCTTTCTCCATGGAAAATTTCACGATGTTCGGGCCACTATTGCGGCCTCTGGAGCGACCAGAAAAACGGACAAAAATTTAGTATTTGGTCCATTTCATCCCCTAAATTTAACCGATCTTTCCCAAAAACAATAGGGGTCTTCATTGGCCAGAACCCTTCATACCTGCAAAATTTCGTGAAGATTGGTCCATAACTGTGGCCTGTATCGTGTTTACAAATTATAATGGACTGACGGACAGACGGACGGACGGACACACATGTCTAGATCGACTCAGCTAGTCGAGATTGACGATCGGTATACCTAAAGGTGGGTCTAGGACCAATATTTCGCGGCATTACAAATTTTTGGAGCTGCACAAAGCTATAATACCCTGACAACATAGTTGTGTAGGGTATAAAAATTATACGGTATACATAAAACCAGTGAGCGGAGCAGTATAGTCGGACGGGGCCGACCATACGATACCCTACACAACTACCACGGAACTAAAATTTTCTGCAGATGTTTATTCCGAACCTGGGCAATATTTCGTGATATTTGCACCCTCTTTCCCGATTAGAGGTAAACAGCTCCCCTTCCTCACACTGACATATTTTCCAAATATATCACGAGTATTCAGTACAGCTATTGTCCATATTCCCTTCAACGTGGGTTGTATTGTTATGTTCGGCTTTCATTTGTGGTATATAGATCAACTCGAAAATTACACAAAAAATTAAGTTTTCGGCCCACTTCACTCCAAAATTATTATCTGATCATCACCGAAAATTATAGGCGTTGTCCTTGACCATAACTGGAACCTCATGGAACATTTCATAGCGATCAGCGCTATAGTTCCGCTCTCTAGAGTCATAATGGGTTTTTAAATAATACACGAATACGGAGATACCTGTAAATATTTAGGTGTAACTCCCACATCCGAGCAAATACAACAATATTATTGGTATCAATTTAAAGATCAACCACTCCCCTTGGATATAATATCAACTTCTCGGGTCTATGTCCTTCAGGGGTAAATATATACGCTATAGAATACAAATTTTGTAATTTTTCACACAAAAGTCAGGGTCCATTTGACGCACTAAATATTGTCCGATCTTTATCAAAACAGGTATGCTTATTCTTTGGCCAAATCCCCTTCTCCATGCAAAATTTCACGATGTTCGGTCCATTATTGCGGCCTCTGGAGTGGCCAGAAAAACCGACAAAAATTTAGTATTTGGTCCATTTCATCCCCTAAATATTAACCGATCTTTACCAAAAACAATAGGGTTCTTCAGTGGCCAGAACCCATCCTACATGCAAAATTTCGTGAAGATTGGTCCATAACTGTGGCCTGTATCGTGTTTACAAATTATAATGGGCAGACGGACGGACGGACGGACACACATGTCTAGATCGACTCAGCTAGTCGAGATATGACGATCGGTATACTTAAAGGTGGGTCTAGGACCAATATTTCGCGGCGTTACAAACATTTGGGGCTGCACAAAACTATAATACCCTGACAACATAGTTGTGTAGGGTATAATTAGGAGTGCGTTTTTACATTACAAATCAAATAACTTTCATTATCATTGATGTTTTTTGTTGGGCTTTATTTGTCAGGTATTTTTGATGATAATAAAAAAACTGGTTTTTATTTCATGTTTTATTTCAGGACTCAAAATATGGAAATTGTTGCGGTACATTTATCTCTCAGTTTGTAACAGAGGTTAAGGTTAACTATTATCTTACACCCTCTCCCCTACAAATTGAGGCAATTAATATTATCTAATGTAAATCAGGGCCCTCTGAAATAATATAATTACATTAACATAAGTTTGAGAATGCGGTTAAGACCATTAAGATGCCTTTAACAGGAAACTGGCATTAAGACAAGTGATTCTTACTGGGTGTAAAAATATAGGGATTCGAAATTTGACGCTGGTATTGTCAGCGTTTGACAATACCAGCGTATCAATTTCTAAAGTTTTCTCATTAAAACTTTTGTCTCCTTTGAACACACTCTAATGTTCATCAGTCATACAAGTATTTCACTCATCTTTTGGAAAATACAAATTGTTGCCGTTGTGTTGTGCAGATCATTTGTTGCGATTGTGTTTTTGTGTTCTGTGATGATGATCATCACTCACCAGGCGTAACGAAGGTGCACCTTCAATCAAGCCTGACCATATATGGAACCCCCGTGTAGCTGACAGACTACGCTTTGTGGCAGTGGTTGGTTGGTATTCACTCAATTCGTCTTTGGATAAAATGAAAAACAAAAAACATCCAGAACGCAAAAACAAGGCAAACAAATAAGATGCCACACTAGCGATTTAAATGATGATTAAAATCTACATACAGGAGTATTATACACTGGTCATATATATATATATATATATATATATATATATATATATAAAAACAAATAAACAAATTTGTATATATGTGCACAGTGTTAGTAAGGAATGAAGTTTTTGAACTGATTAGAGATGTAGGTTTTTTTAATCTTCCATTGAAAATTCTTTATAAATTAAATAATTTTTTTCTTTTTTTTTTGAAAATTTTCCCAAATTACCGACATTTGGTAGGTACCGTTCAATGGGTGCTACGGAAACAAGTGAATCAATATTATTGATTTTTTTTATCGTGATCCAAATTACAAAACTACATCCGATTCGATTGAAAAAACGATACCAAAATTCCGGATGTTGGGGAGTACCGTTGTATTAGGGCTATATAAAAATGTAAAATGATTAAATTTTATTTCGATCAAGTATATTATAGAGTCCGAATCACTGTATGTTTGGTCAATTAAGATGGGGGAGCGTTCTCGTAATCGTCTGTAGCACTGCTCATTCTTAACAAAAATGCAACACCGATGACATTTCCACCAGACACAGACACTCTGCATTTGAATGTGGATTTATTATTGTCTTCTTCCCCCATTCTCTATAGGCACGTTGTTCCATACAAAACCATAAAAACAATTCAAGACAATTTCAAGGAGCAGCTTTATAATTAAATTAAGGAAAACAACCAACAACAAAATCGATTTGATTACCTGTGGTGGCACGGTGACTAAACACTTGTTTCGCTTCACTAACGCACCGTACGTTGTCGTCTTCACTGTCTTCTTGTTCCTTGTAAGGGTTTTATGATTCCCCTCGGTTGATTTGTCAAATTGTGTTTGACCATCATCACCAGCACTACCACCACCACTGCAGAGGCTTAATTTAAGGTGCATTTTCGAACAAGCTCTCAATTAAATTCCACCGAATACGAACGAAAAAACATAGCCGCTTGGTGGTCATGGTTTCTTCCTAAGGCCTGAGGTTACTCCTTTATTTTCTGCTATACGGTGTTTGTTGGGGTGCCATAAAATTCGTATCATTTAAATAATGTTTCAGTTCGATTCAACGAATTTTAAGGTGTGATCTGATGAAATTGCGTTGAGCACACTTATCATGTTTTTTGGGGTCTCGCCTTGTGGATATGTCGTCTCAGGTTGGACTATAAGCGAAACACTTGGTTGAGTTTTGTTTTCTTTTTGTTTTTAAGTTATTTCTTCACAAATGATTACTTCCAAATAAAGAGGGTCAATTTGGGTTGATATTTCTTGCTGAAATGAAATCAATCGCATCGAAGTGTATAAGAATTTCTTTGGGCTAGAACAGTGTCTATACATGGAACACGTGCCTTATTTTCATCTCATAAATCATGGATTGATTTCCGTTGCGATGAATCATGGTTGTCTTCTTAGAAGTGGGTGTATGAGGTATAAGTTTTAATTTAAATTTGTTCAGTAAATAACCTGATCACTAAACTATCAGAAAATGTATGATATTTGTTATTATGCGGTCAGGTATGTTCGAGGAGATGGGTATGAGTGGTTCGGTATGGTACTTGAAAATATTTTGTTATGGGCTATACAACTTTTCGAGGCGATTATTAAAAAAGCATTTTCAAAGGGCTTTTAATTGTGTTCGATTTTTAATAGCTATATGTGGAAGGTTTGTGTTTTGAATGTCCTGTGACTATATATGTCGATAGTCAGACGGTCCTTAAGGCACTCAAGTCGTGTACTATTATCTCAAAAGCGGTTCGAGACTGCAAGGATGCTCTTCATGATACACGGGTTCCAGGTCATAGAAACATTGAAGGGAATGAGATAGCCGATGAACATGCTCGAGCGGGTTCATAGTCTCCAATATCCTCACAATCCTCTACTGATTGAGGGATCTGTACAACCTTCTATTGGCCACTTTATTCGAAAAATACGTATAAGCTACAGCGAGGTAGTAAAACTTCCTTCTAAAATTATCGATATTGGTCTAACTATTAAGGAAACCCTATATATGGCTACAACCCAATGATCGGTATTTTAAAGCACGTATCACTTTGGGAGTAATTTAATATTTCGGATTATTATAGAGTAGAAAAAAGTAACCATGATCCGAATGTTCCCATATTTCCGGGCCGAATATGTTTCTTACAGGTTGCGTTGGGATGTCAAATATTCCTAGTTAAAATATTAATACTGCATCCCTTTTTTAAGGACTATCCCATATAACGTTACATCCCAAACTTCGGAATTTTGGGGAGCTTGGACACAGGATTCAATCAAATTAGCTTTAATTTTATTTTTTGGATACTCATTGAGTAGAAAATTTCTCTATATATATATATATATATACTATATATATATATATATATATATATATATATATATATATACGGACTTTAGTTGTGTAGCGTTTGCCAGACGTACATCTCCGATTTATGTCGGAATGGGAGTCTCTTCAGCAGCAATATATGCAGCGTCTAACAGCATGTTCCACGAGCCGATAATGCATCGTTCCTTCAATATAACTTGTAAATCAAACAACTACCAGAAACTGTAATGGAGGACTTTTTTAACAACACTCTGTTCAGTAGAAACATATCTCGCTTGAGCTGGACTCTAGTTAATGTATGAGTAAGCTACCCTGGAAGGTATGCAGGGTGGTTCCGCTACTGTTCGATTCCTATTCTACTCCTCCCATCGATGAGGAGCATTTTTCCAGTTGCCATCATCAACATGTATTCCCTACAATTCCGCACTGCACGCTATTTCCACATATAGCAGAAAATATTGCTTTCAATACCGTTAACCATGCCAAAGAGAAGACCAAGTTCTGAACGCGTTTCAAACATTGGATAATCAAATATATGTGTGGATGTTAATTATATGTGGTATTCTGAAATAGGAAGTAGGAGACCCTATAAAAGTGAGTTCCTCAAGGTGTGGTGATTTCTCCCAAACTTGTTATCCTATACTAAGGGCGGCTATTATATGCGTATGTTTCTACGACCACGGCATCGGGTGCTATTATTGATGACATATCGTTCATTTGCAGAAATCAAAAGAATGGACAAGATTCTCAAGTGGCTGGCTGGGATCAGGTGGAGCGCTGACAAGGAGACCTTATTGGCTTCTTATAAAATAATAGGCCGGTCAATGTTAGGCTATGAAAGAGTCTGCCAGAATTCCGCCCTGAGAAATATAAATGGGTGTCTCCTCATGACACCAGTAGACCATCTTCATGACTAAGACCGTCGACACAATCAAATTAGATCGGTTTTGTATCTGATTGGTTGTTATTGTCGGAAACAATCCTGCCATGGTCCTATAGACAGGATTCCTCCCCTAGTCATGTTATGATAGGTCTTCAGTGTCAAAAATGAGAGGTGTATTAAAAGGCCAAGCTTGTGAACAAAGACCACACAACAAAAGAATATCAGAACAACTTTTGTGTGAAAAATTAATACATTTTCGTATTGTGCCATATGTGGCAGGACATGCTCTGAAAAACTTGCTAGTGTCTGAAAGAGGAATTATTTACCTTTAATATGAGTATAAAATACGAACATTTAAAGGCTAATATTACAAAAGATTGATTTGTATACCCTTCACCACACTGTGGTACAGGGTAATATTTCTTGGTGCATATATTTGTAACAAGCAAAAAGAAACGAGAGAGAATACACATAGAATCACTTTCTGAGTCGAATCATGCCTGTCCTTAAAATTTGACACAGCTCATTTTTGGCCAAAGATGATCTAACGTTTGCCCGATTGTGACAAAAATTTGCACAGGGTGACGAATTGAGGATATAATGACGTGTATCAAGTTTTATTGAAATCAGTTTAAATGTAAATATAGCTCCCATATATAGTTCCTCCCAATTTCGGTAAATGGTGCACCAAACGTATTGAATTGAGTCCGGAATAAATTGTGTTAAGTTTTGTAGAAATCGGTTCAGATCTAGATATAGCTCCTAAATAAAAGAAAAAGAAATCCATTAGTTTTGTATGAACTATAGGACTTTATTTATCATGCTTCGGAATGTCCGATTTGGGCTAAATATGCACGGTATTGTTGTATGATTTGTTGCCATTTTAAAGGTAACTTCATAATGCCTCTCTCATAGATGTCCTGCTATCTATTTGCAAAAAAACTCTAGTTATCGATTTTCACAATCCTCCCTAGATACAAATTTTGTACCATTACAGAAATTTTGGAATGCAAGAAAAAAATGATAATTGCTTAGTGCAAAGTCTGGACTGTATGACGGATGCTTTAAAACATCTCAATCAAGCTCCCGTTGTTTCAGGCGAGTCACTGTAGATGTGTGTGGCCTAGCGTTGTCCTGGTGGAACACGACACCTCTCCTGTTGGCTAATTCTGGCTGTTTCTGGTCAATTGCTATCCTCAAAAGGTACAGTTGTTGAATGTAGAGATCAGAATTTAGCGTTTGGTCATATGGAAGCAACTCAAAATAAATAATCCCCTTCCAGTCCCACCAAATGCACAGCAGAACCTTCCGCTCTTTGACCACGATCGTTTTTGAACAGGGTTATCGTATGTGATCCATTTCTCATCTCCAGTCACCATCCGTTTAAGAAATGGGTCTATATCATTCCTTTTGGCCAAGGCTTCACAGATGGAAATTCTATCGAACCTATTTTTTCCTGTTAATTGGTGTGGCGCCCAAACATCGAGCTTCTTTTTGAATCCAGTTTTGTGTTAATAGTTTAAAACAGTTTTATGGTCGATTTTAATCCCCTGGGTGATATTACGACTGCTAATATGCCAATTGAGTCCTTAATAACGTTCGGTTATTTTTGAAGAAATCGGTTCATGTTTCGATATATCGGAAGGTGACTTAATTGTATGAGCACAAGTGTAGCTCACATATATATTTTTGACCGATTTTATGTAAGTGGTGCAACATACACCAAGGATTGTACAATTGAGGCGAAATTTGACATACCATTTTTAATCTAGTCTAGTACAAAATGATTTGAGTTTTGTAGAAATCACACCCGATGTATATGGGTGTGATTCATTCGTCCACAGGTCATAGCTGTAACAGACATGAATTTTAAAGAAAAAATAAGCGTGGATATTGTTCTATGGTCTATCTTTGCATTTATCGTATCATATACCACCTATAACATTTCAGACTTCCGTCTTATTAAATCGAACATTCATCGAGTAACTCATCCCAACGAACCCGTCCAAACCACCCTCATACAGAAGAATTCCACTTTATAAGTTCGCCTTTAAATGCTATCGACCGATCGATTATACACTTGAATGACAATCATTTCACGCTTTTTTAGAGCATGAAACATTCTTTCAGTTGTGTGTTCCTTAACGTTCTTTCGTAATGACAAACAAGTCATATTTTTGTGTTTTCCTCAAATCGTCTTCCCCGTCAATAAAAACAAACAGACGAACGAACGGGAAAAAATTATACAAAAATTATGGGAAATTAAAATACCCCTCATGTTTTATTCATGAGAAAATTGGTTAGGTTAATTCATTTCTGTTTCTTCACTGCACTTTTGTAGTCATTGTCGTCGTTCGTTGTCGTCGCTGTCGATTATTATGACAACAAGTCAAGTAAATCGCCTTTTTGAGGTGCGCCTTCACCTTACTCTATCCGGACTGTACAATTATGAAATTTGTTTTCTCAGTCCCGTCTATCCTCAGTCAGTCTGTCTGTCCGTCTTTCATATCATCATTTATTGTGCCTGTTTTTAGGTATTTTTTTAGTTATTGTTGTTGCTATTTGATTGTTTGTTTACCAGTAATATTTGTCAATTTGTATCTGTTTCGAGTTTTTGCCTTTCGTATGGTAAATTGAAAAGATTTCATATTTTTTGGGGTGGATTCTTCGAAACGCCCAACTGCGAAAAGAAGAAAAAAAAATGAAATAACAATCGCATGAACTGCATGGTGATATTTTGCATTTTGTAACTCCATGTCATTTTCTATATGACAAGAAAATATTTGATTTTATGTGAGAGTAATATGTGTCATTGTGTCAAACAGTCATAAAGGCTAAAATGTTGGAATAACGTTTGGAGCAATGTTATATTTTGTGTTATTAATTTCAGTAGCAACATCATATCATTTGTGTACAAGTTGTTTGAGAACATACAAGAAATTTGAAGGAGTTTTTGAACTTATATGGAGTAGATTAACGCGTTTGTTTGGATTGTTGATAGATTTTGCATTTAGGTGTAACTAAAGAACTTATGCGTGAGTTATTACTAAAAGTTATGCTGACTTACACGATTGAAGGTTTCTTCAAAATAAATATCTGTAATATTTATTAAAACCGGTTTTGAAGATTTTATTGATGTCATGCATCAATCATCAATTTTATTGATGCTTTACAAATTTATTCCGTATTTTTGGTTTTCGTAGGATATCCAACCCATTTTGGGGAATATGGACACGTTTCACCAAACATTTCTGCAAATTGATAATTTTTATATCATCAGCGTTTAGGCTTATGAGGGTATATACACTTTGGTACGGTGAAAATGTGCCTCATCGAAATATTTTTTTTAGATCTTTTGTTTCTTTGGACCAAATCCGTTTCAGAAAATTTGGAGTCAATTTAGCCATGTCCGTCCGTCTCTCCGTGCGTTGTCCGTCTGTCTGGCTGGCTGGTGCGCACGATAACTCTCGAAGGGAATAATCGATTTCAACTTTGCACATCTTAATATTTCTTCCTAACATAGTTTAAGCTCGAAGATGGGGAATATCGGTCCACTCCTTCTGGTACCTCCCCCACAAAATGGCCAAAATTGTGCTAAAAATTAATTTTATAATAACATGCAAACGAACTATCCGATTTTAACGAAACTTTGTACAAATTATTATCATTGCCAAGCCTATATCAATTTGGAAGATGGGACCCATTGGTCTACTCCTTCTGGTACCTCCCCCACAGAGGGTCAAAATTTTCAATATTTATAAATCCAATATCAGGCGAATGGAATGTCATATTTCAACCAAACCTTGCACGACCTACTATATTTACCAAACTTATATCAAGTCCGAAGATTTTTATAAAGTTTGATCAGCATTAAATCCGAAACCTCTTTGATAAAAACACATTTCTTATATAAATTTAATAATAAAATCTGTGTGTAATTCCGAAGACCTCCGCAAACCATAGGCTGGCAACACTAACTGACACTTGTCCCTAAAATCCTTGGACAAACATTTTATAAGATTAATGCTTATTGACCCTATAGGTCTTGGAAACATATACGTTTATCCACGCTTGTCGCTAAAATCCTAAGAAAAGTATTTTTAAACCAGTGATAGTATAGTCGGGCGGGGCCGACCATACGATACCTCACACAACTATTACGGAACTCAAATTTTCTGCGGATGTTTATTCCGAGCCTGGGCAATATTTCGTGATATTTGCACCCTCTTGCCCGATTAGACGTAAACAGCTCCTCTTCCTCACACTGACATATTTTCCGAATATTACGAGTATTCAGTACAGCTATTGTCCAGATTCCCTTCACCGTGGGTTGTGTTGTGATGTTCAGCTTTCATTTGTGGTATAAAGATCGACTCGAAAATAACACAAAATATTAGGTTTTCGGTCCACTTCATTCCAAAATTATTATCTGATCATCACCGAAAATTATAGGCGTTGTTCTTGACCATAACTGGAACCTCATGGAACATTTCAAAGCGATCAGCGCTATAGTTCCGCTCTCTAGAGTGATAATGGGTTACTAAATAATATACGAATACGGAGATACCTGTAAATATTTAGGTGTAACTCCCACATCCGAGCACATACAGCAATATAATTGGTATTAATTTAAAGGTCAACCTCTCCTCTTGGATATAATATCAACTTCTCGGGTCTATGTCCTTCAGGGGTAAATATATACGCTATAGGATACAAATTTTGTCATTTTTCACACAAAAGTCAGGGTCCATTTGACCCGCTAAATATTGACCGATCTTTGTCAAAACAGGCATGCTTATTCTTTGGCCCGATCCCCTTCTCCATGGAAAATTTCACAATGTTCGGGTCATTATTGCGGCGTCTGGAGCGACCAGAAAAAACCGACAACAATTTAGTATTTGGTCCATTTCATCCCCTAAATATTAACCGATCTTTCCCAAAAACAATAGGACTCTTCATTGGCCAGAACCCATCATACAGGCAAAATTTCGCGAAGATTGGTCCATAACTGTGGCCTGTATCGTGTTTACAAATTATAATGGACAGACGGACGGACACACATGTCTAGATGGACTAAGCTAGTGGAGATATGACGATCGGTATACTTAAAGGTGGATCTAGGACCATTATTTCGCGGCGTTACAAACTTTTGGGGCTGCACAAAGCTATAATACCCTGACAACATAGTTGTGTAGGCTATAAAAATTTTAAAATTCATAGAAACTCATCGGAAACCATTTCCAAAAAATCAATTCAACCCTTGGAATTACTCTGGGAACAAAAGTAGAATGGAACTATTGGATTTTTCAAGATTGACACCAAAGAAAGTCCATTCGACACCCGACATGGTGACAACTTCTGACCACAGATGGTGTCAATTTGTACACGTTCGAGCTCGAAGTCCTTGTTAAAATAGTGGTATCAAATCGACAACGCAGTGTTCAAGTTGCTTCACTATTAAGGTGATCATACGTCCTCTTTTTCAGAGGATCACCTATATTAACCGGCTTTAATCTATAAAATGTATGCCCTTTATCTGTCTTCTATTTATATAATCCGTCATATTTGACATGTATATTTTTAAAATCTTGATTTTTGTAAAATAAAACAAATTAATAAATTCAATGACAATTTAGTGAAACATTTAGAGAAAGTATTTTCGGTATGTTCACAATTTTTAGACACATCTTCCTACCGAATTATCTGTTATTTTATATTTTGAGTTCTAATTGGGTAACAAATTTCCATAAAAAATATTAATTAATGTCATGGTCATGGCTGCGGTTATATGCTGTTTCTAGGCGCTCGTAAAATATATCTTTGGTCTGTTCATATTTGTGTTCCGTCGGAGCATGGGCGCAGATGAGACTAATGTAGAAGAACCTAACTTTTAAACGGATTATAGCAATTCGCTCATCTACTGGAGTGAATCTGGAGACGAGGGCTTTTATTATCTTGTTAACCATAAATTCTTAGATAAATTCATGTCTCGTTTCATGGTAAGAATTTATAACGCCCCTCCCTTTCCATCGCATTGCCTGTAAGAGCAATAATATTGCCTTTGTACTTCTTAAGTACTTCCGCCAAAGCGAAAACTGCGCCTGTTCTCTACAACTTTCGCACATTCCAAGTGAATATGCACTTGGATCGTGATCCTTCATACGTTTGCAGAGGTCGTCAAACTTAGGGCGGTTTGGTGTTCTTTTTCGTAGATTTCAAATTAATAAAATGTAAATGTTTGTCTCCATATTTAAATATTTCGTAAAATTTGCAAATAAATTAGAATTTTAAATCAATCAAATCAAATTACATTAAATAGAGAACAATATTCAATACCGAATTTAATCAGTAACTTTGTACAACTATAACTAACAGTACAACAGAAAACACTTGCAGCACTCCAGCAATCATTTTGGAGTTGAACATCGTGTAGATCGTCTTGAATGTTAAACCGTGACATAAATAAACAATCCAAAACGAAATATTGGCTATCGAATGGTAACCAAAAAATAAATCAAAATATTTGTAATGAAACAATTTGGCAATAGTGATGGCGACTGTTTCAGGTACTACATTTGGGGATTTTCTACCACGTTACGACCCTCATCGAACTTGGAGTTGTGTAAAGCCTTTCAAAACCAAAGTACAAATCAAAAACCTTATCTAACTGTAGGGTGTACACAAACTATTTCAAGATGATTAACGGCAAACAAACATGACAGCTCAATTTGCAAGTTAAACTTTCAGTGCAGTAGTGAAACTTGCCGTGTTCCAAATTCACAAGAATAACATTGTCGGCAGCAGAAAAAATATCAAAACAAGATTGCGCAATTTTTTTTCGATGATCAGCTTGTAGTTATAGTTAGGCTATTGTGTCTATTTTACGTCGTCGTTGTTATTGGTTTTGCTGTTGCTGTTTGGGGGCTAAGTTTGGCAATATGACGACAACAATCTTATAATCGCCCCAAATCCATCAATACTCGTAATATCGGCCATCACGACAAGTTACCAGTTTCATTTTGAAATTATACCAAGTTTATTGGTGCTGTTGCTGTAGTTCTTGTTATATTTGTGATGCCATGCCACATTTTTGCTGGTTTGTGGATTTTCATAGATGATGATTGGCAACAAACTTAAGGTATGTTTGCTTAAAATCTTCATTACGGTTTTTTTTTGCTGTTTCTCTTGGCCAAAAGAAAGAAATAACCAACCAACTCAAAAGACCAAGCTAAATCACAATCGCTATCGAAGGTTGATCAACCCAAAGGGGACAAAACTTGGAATCACGCTAACCACACTGAAGGCCCTAAAAACATAATTTGGAATGGAAATATGAAAATTATTATCTGCCAAATTGTCTGTTAATATTTTTTTAAGGGTCCAACTGCTCGAGTGCAACGAAGTCGTTAGGCAAATATTTTGTCACAACATGTCGTTTGTTAGTTTTGAATTATCGGCTGCTAAATAAATTAGAAAGGGCCAATTTTGATCCGTTGATTTTATTAACAAGTGAATGGAAAATAAGTGTAACGATAATATGAATGAGAAAAATTTGGGTGAATGTGTCACTAAGACTCCATTAAAGGGACAGAATCGATTACCATACTCAGAGGATGCAGTTTCCTATCCTCTGTGTATCGTAAGTGTATAATTAAAACATAAAACTGTCCTTCGATAGCTCCTGAAAAATGTAAAGCCCATGAAAAAGTATGTTTAAAAAATCCACGCCTATTGATATCCCAATAAAAAATGTGTTTAAAAAATCCACGCCTATTGATATCCCAATAAAAAAATGTGTTTAAAAAATCCACGCCTATTGATATCCCAATAAAAAATCTGAACCGATTTTCAAGAGATTTTACACACATCATTCTAAACCTAATTCATTGCACTATGCTAAATTTCGTGGAAATGGAACCATTTACATAAAATCGGTCGAACATATATATGGGAGCTATATCTAAATCTGAACCGATTTTTAGGAAATTTTACACACATCATTCTAGACTCAATTCAGTACGCTATGCCGAATTTCGTGCAAATCGAAGAATATATTGGAACTTTGGTACACCATTTACATTAAATCGGTCAAACATATATATGGGACCTATGTCAAAATCTGAACCGATTTTCAAGAAATTTTACACACACCATTCTAGACCTAATTTATTACGCTAAGCCAAATTTCGTGGAAATCGAATGATAAATATGGACTTTGGTGAACCATTTACATTAAATCGGGCGAAACTATATATGGGAGCTATATCTCAATCTGAACTGAATTTCACGAAACTCAACACACATCATTCTAGACTTAGTTCAATACGCTGTGCCAAATTTCGTCCAAATCGAATGATATATAGGGACTTTGCTGCACTATTTACATTAAATCAGACAAAAATATATACGGGAGCTATATCTAAATCTGAACCGATTTTTCCCAATTTCAATAAGGTTCATACATGGGTCAAATAAGTGAGCTCTGCCAAATTTCATCCAATTCGGATTATAAATGCGACCTGTACTTTGTTTACAATTTAACATGGACAGACAGACGTACGGAAGGACATGCATAAATCGACTTAAGAAGTGATTCTATGCATATTCTCAAAAGGAAGCATGTGTCTATCTCGTTTCCTTTTGCATATTACAAACATATATACAAAGACATAATACCCTGTACAACAGTGTGATGAAGGGTATAAAAATCCACGCCTGTTGATAGGCAATGAAAAAATATTTGTAAAAAAATCCACCCCTATCGATAGCTTATGAAGAAAATATTAAAACCCAGTGAGCGGAGCAGTATAGTCGGACGGGGCCGACCATATGATACCCTACACAACTTCCACGAAAAACTAACTTTCTGTAGATCTATATTCTAAGCTTGGGCAATATTTCGCGATATTTGAACCATCTGGACCTACTAGAGGGCGACAATTATTACTAATGTTCAGTACAGCCCTTCTAATTACTTGTCCAGATTCCCTTCCCTTGTGTTGTGATGTTCTTATTCCCATTGGACCCTATAGATCGTCTTAAAAAAAAAAAAAAAACATAAAAAGATTCAATTTTCGGTCCACTTCATCACAATATAATTATGTGATCGTCACCGAAAATTTTAGACGTTATCATTGACCACAACTGGAACCTCATGGAACATTTTAAAGCGATCAGCGCTATATTTCCGCCCTCTAGTGTGGTAAAGGGTTACTAAATAATATCTGAATACATAAGCACCTGTAAATGTTTAAGTGTAACTCCCACATCTGAGTACATACGACCATATAATTGGTATAAATTTAGAGGTCAACCACTGCCCTTGAATATACGAACAACTTTTCGGGTCTATGTCCTCCAGGGGTAAATATATACGCTATGGAATACAAATTTTGTAATTTTTCACACAAAAGTCAGGGTCCATTTGACCCGCTAAATATTGACCGATCCTTATCAAAACAGGCATGCTCATTCTTTGGCCCAATCCCTTTCTCGATGTACAAATTCGAGATGGGGCCATAATTGCGGCCTCTAGTGCGACCAGAAAATCAGACAAAAATTTAGATTTTGGTCCATTTCATATCCTAAATATTAACCGATCTCTACCAAAAACAATAGGGGAATTCATTGACCAGAACCCATCCTACATGCAAAATTTCGTGAAGATAACTCTGGCCTGAATCGTGTTTAGAAAATATATAAGGGACAGACAGACGGTCGGACGGACGGACCACATGTCTAGATCGACTCAGCTAGTCGAGAAATGACGATCGGTATACTTAAAGGTGGACCAATATTTCGCGGCGTTACAAACTCTTGGGGCTGCACAAAGCTATAATACCCTGACAACATAGTTGTGTAGGGTATAAAAAGCCGCGCATATTGAAAACCCTTAAAAGAATTTTTTTTTTAAATCGATGCGTACTGATAGCTCTCGGACAAATATTTAACAAAAATCATACTCTTGTAAATTAAAGCAAAAAATCTACGCACATTGCTTCTTCAATTTTTGTTATTACTTTCACGTACAACCAAATTTAAATGACGTTGCAACAAAGTGACATGACTTGTAATTTTATTGTAAGCAATCCCAGCAACAACAACAGCAGCATATAAAACACGCGTACGATGAACAAACATTTTGATCAGATTACAGGTGAAAGGATTTCACCACACGAAAACAATAATAACAATAAAACAATCTGTTCCTTTCAAAACCGAATGTCTTGACCTGATGTCAGGCACATGGTCATGTCGGACAAGCACCCGCATTTAAGGAATGCATTAAAGAAGATGAAGAATAAAACAAAAGCAAGCGGAAAAAACTGCAATGTCAGGTCAATAATAACAACAACAGAAAGAAAGGGTCCCTTTTTGCAGAATGTCCAGAAGCTGTAGCATAAAATATCCGTAAATGTCACCTATACAACACCTTTTACAACGACAACAAACATTTAACTGGACACAGGACACCCAACCAGGCAGACATTTAACAAGCATCATGGATGGATAGATGACACACGACACGACGATAGGCTGATATTTTTTGGAGTGAAATAAATAAAACTCTTGAAGGAATACACAAAAATATCAAATGTCATTTTAAAGATGAATTTCAAACTGGACATGCTAACGCCGCACATTAGTTTGGTACTGTGCTAAGAGAAATTTTTATCAAAGAGCTATGACATTTTTAAACACACACACACACCAAGCAAATAAACCACTGTGCTGCAGCATCAAAAAGTCAAGGTGCAAACACCCCCATCTATAAACAAAGTCACACAGCAGGCATACCGTAAGGTTGTGGTATTGATTTCACAAGACTGCTGCAAAGTGAAAACAATAACGACCCAATCACTGATTCCAACAATTATTGGTCAATTAAAACAACAAGAGGCAAATGAAAGGGACGCAGAAAAAAGGGTCAATATAACTCATATTTTGTGTGTGTGGTTGTGATTTCCAGGGAATATTGAAACCAAAGGATGCTGGTTGGTTGATTTAGCTGTACAAATGTGCAGCTGTAAATTGAAAGGATATTTGTGGTCATAGTTGAATTTTAATGTAAAGTCGGAAGATGCCTGAATAATCACACATGCCTATGACTGATATTAACAAGGTGATATTAAAAAACAAGAAAATACTTCAAAACTGTATATAACGCCTATGGTAATAATATATTCGGTGGGCTGAACTCTGCATATGATTCATGAAAATTTAAACCTTTGCATAATTGTATAAATCTTACCAGGAGAGACCCTCCCATTCTCGATTTAAAATTTCGACTATTTTCAATCGGCTGGCAAATGGACGTGCATTATAAAGAAAGATACTTCAACCCTTAAAAAATAAAAAAAACACTTGACATAGTTTTTTTATACCCTTCACCACACTGTGGTACAGGGTATTATGTCTTTGTGCATATGTTTGTAACAGGCAAAAGGAAACGAGATAGACACATGGTTCCTTTTGAGAATATGCATAGAATCACTTTCTAAGTCGATTTATGCATGTCCGTCCGTCCGTCCGTCTGTCTGTCTGTGCATGTTAAAATGTAAACAAAGTACAGGTCGCATTTATGATCCGAATTGGATGAAATTTGGCATAGGTCACTTATTCGGCCCAAGGACGAACCCTATTGAAATTGGGAAAAATCGGTTCAGATTTAGATATAGCTCCCATATATATATTTAACCGATTTAATGTAAACGGCCCCTATATATCTTTCGATTTGCACGAAATTTAGTACAGCCTAATCATTTAGGTCTAGAATTATGTCTGCCAAGTTTCATGAAAATCGGTCCAGATTTAGATATAGCTCCCATATATAGTTTCGTCCGATTTCATGTAAATGGTGCCACAAAGTCCCAATATATCTTTCGATTTGCACGAAATTTGGCATAACGTACTGAATTAAGTCTAGAGTGATGTCTGCCAAGTTTCGAGAAAATCGGTCTAGATTTAGATATAGCTCCCATATATAGTTTCGTCCGATTTCATGTAAATGGTGCCCAAAAGTCCCTATATATCTTTTGATTTGCACGAAATTTGGCATAACGTACTCAATTATGCCTAGAGTGATGTCTGCCAAGTTTCGAGGAAATCGGTTCAGATTTCGATATAGCTCCCATATATAGTTTCGTCCGATTTCATGTAAATGGTGCCCCAAAGTCCCTATATATCTTTCGAGTTGCACGAAATTTGGCATAACGTACTGAATTGAGCCTACAATGATGTCTACCAAGTTTCGAGAAAATCGGTCCAGATTTAGATACAGCTCTCATATATAGTTTCGTCCGATTTCATGTGAATGGTGCACCAACGTCGCTATATATCCTTCGATTTGCACGAAATTTGGCATAACGTACTTAATTGAGCCTAGAATGATGTCTGCCAAGTTTCATGAAAATCGGTCCTGATTTAGATATAGCTCCCATATATAGTTTCGTCCGATTTCATGTAAATGGTGCACCTAAGTCCCTATATATCCTTCGACTTGCACGAAATTTGGCATAACGTACTGAATTGAGCCTAGAGTGATGTCTGCCAAGTTTCGTGAAAATCGGTCCTGATTTAGATATAGCTCCCTTTTATTATAGATTGGTTTTAAGTAATTGGCGCACCAAGGAGCCAATAGAAACAAAACGTTCTGAAATTAGTATAACCTAACCTGTGACAAGTTTGTTTGAAATCGCTTAATATTTGGATAGAGCTTCCATATATATTTTCGCCCGATTTCATGTAAATTGGGCATAAAACTCCTCATGTTAGTCAGATTGACATCAAATTTTGCACAACGTACTAAATTCAGCATAGAATTACGTAGTTGCGTTTTCTAGAAGTACAGACATACCCCAACGGATGACCTATTTATATTTGTTTGAAGTCGATTGACATACTTTATGGATGGATCTAGGTAGATTCACATTTAGATAAATATCACATATTTTATTTCGTCCAATTTTATGTTAATAGTCCTGTTTAATATACCCATAGTGGTGAAGGGTATCATATAGTCGGCCCCGTCCGACTTTACTACTTTCCTTACTGGTTTTTTTTGTATTAAAATAATGTCCTTTTTCCTCTGAGGGATCACTGGAAAACCGATTCCAAAAATTTCAACGGCATTCAAAACCAGTAAGGAAACTAGTAAAGTCGGACGGGGGCGACTATATAAAAGCCCTCACCACTTTGGGTATATTCAACAGATGAATCCTAACAGACGTCGCATTTTTAAAGCACCAGTAAAATGAAATCGGGCCCATAAAAATCTCATTCTGCAACCGATACTAAATTTTTCATTTGGTCTGACATAGAAGCTATATCTGAATCTGAACCGATTTCAGGAAACTTTACATACATCATTTTAGATCTAATTCATTACGCTGTGCCAAAATTCGTGCAAACCGAAAGATATTAAGGGACTTTGATGCACCATTTACCTTAAATCGGATGAAAATATATATGGGAGCTATATCTAAATCTGAACCGAATTTCACAAAACTTTACACACATAATTCTAGACCGAACTCATTACGTTGTGGCAAATTTCGTACAAATCGAAAGATATTAAGGGACTTCGGTGCACCATTTACATTTGTCCTATGTGGACAAAATTTTGCACAGAGTCCTGAATTAGGTCCAGATTGCTGTTTGCGAAGATTTGTTAAAATCGGTTCGTTGGCCTACACCTAGACCTATCCGAAGTTTCACTTCATTGGGAAAATGCGGCTAAAACGTTTAAAGTGCAGAAATAGGTGGGACCATTATATCGCCAACTAACTTGTAAAACTATTTTTGACCCGTTATGAACACGGAATGTCGTGTTGCAGTAAAGGGAGCTATGTCAAAACATTGGACCATATAGGAATTATTATCTGGTGGTAAAATGCTGCTAAAACTTACCAAATACCGAAAAGTGAGGCGGTTCCGTTATATGGGAGATAAACCAAAAAGTAGATAATTCTTAGTAGGAAAATATGTCACCCACAAATAACCCAAAATATTAAATTATAGCAAAAGTTCCCGACTAAAGAGGCGTCCAATATTAATAATTTTTGTTGGAAGGTTTTTACACAAGGGTATCCAAAAATATAAAGTTGGTGCGAATGAAATGTCGGATTCTTTTTACATGCGGACGTTTGTCTCCCTGTTTATACCCTTCACCACACTGTGGTACAGGGTATTATGCCTTTGTGCATATGTTTGTAACAGGCAAAAATAATCGAGATATACCCATGGTTCCTTTTGAGAATATGCATAGAATCACTTTCTAAGTCGATTTATGAATGTCCGTCCTTCTGTTGATATCAAATTGTAAAAAACGTACAGGTCGCATTTATTATCCGAATTGGATGAAATTTGACACAGATCACTTGTTTGGCCCAAGGGCGAACCCTATTGAAATTGAAGAAAATCGGTGCAGATTTAGATATAGCTCCCATATATTTTCGTCCGATTTAAGGTAAATGGTGAACCAAAGTCCCTATATATCTTTCGATTTGAACGAAATTTGGCATAGCGTAATGGATTAGGTCCAGAATGATGTGTGTTAAGTTTCCTAAAAACCGGTCCAAATTTAGATATAGCTTACATATATATCTTCGTCCGATTTTAGGTAAATTGTGTACCGAAGTCCCTATTTATCTTTCGATTTGCACGAAATTTGGTATAGAGTAATGAATTAGGTTTAGAATGATGTGTGTTAAGTTTCTTGAAAATCGGTCCAGATTTAGATATTGCTTGCATATATATCTTCGTCCGATTTAAGGTAAATGGTGCACCAAAGTCCCTATATATCTTTCGATTTGCACGAATTTTGGTAAAGGGTACTGAGTTAACTCTAGAATGATGTTGCTAAGCTTCGTGAAAAGGTCCATAGCTAGGCCGATTGACACAGCGTACTGATGTAATATAAATTAGTCTCTGGCAAGTTTCCCTGAAATCGGTTCAGATATAGATATATAACAAACACGCGACGTCAGTTAGGATACATATGTAGAATATGCCCAAAGTGGTGAAGGGTATCATATAGTCGGCCCAGTCCGACTATGACATAACCTCATTCATTGTCGTATTGTCCATTGCCAAAGACTCATTTCAGCAAAATAGGTTTTCTCGAAGGTCTTCGCTTTTGTTATTTCATTTGAGTTTATTGCCGATATTAATTCTGCCGACATTGGTAATAGTGCTACAAAAGCTGCACGCAACATAAATCAAGTGTTTGGTGAGAATACGTTAACGATCGGAAAGAGCAGCATTGGTTTGAAAAATTTCGGACTGGCGATTTTTCACTGCAAAATGAGCAGAGAGGAAGACCCAAAACGTCTGTGAAGAATGAACGGCTCTAGTGGAAGCGGATCCAGCAGTATCCACGAGGTAACTTGCTATCAGGATGAAGGTTGACCATACAACGATATTGAGACACCTTTCATAGATTGAGAAGGTTAAGAGGATGGACAGAGGATGGTACCGCACGCACTGAAATATACATTATACAATCACTTAAGAATCAGACATTTCATACGCACCAACCTAAAGATGTGCCCAAAATCACGATCTTTGGTGTACCGATATATAGAACTAAACTAAAACGTGAGCCAATGCAGTACCAAACATCGTGGGAGTAAAATCAATGTGTGTTAAACATTTCAGGGCTCTATCTTCAAAAATGCGATCGATATTTCAACAGGCAGACGGGAATAGCTAAATAAACAGAAGATTTTCTTCTGATCAATAAATTTACATTATGGGGTATCCGATAAATATTTCAAAGATTTCCAAAAAGGAATGTCGAATTTAATTACAATCCACATTGCAGAACTCCTCCTTCAATGGAGCTGTGTTTTCATCAATTAAAACAATGTTTTTGTCAATTGGTATGAAGTTTGGGATGTTTCAAAATTCTATGCCGAAAACTGAACTTCATAGAAATTTTAGAAAATAATAGGCGTGCAACAAAATTTAATATCATAAACCCAGGAAATTTATTTAATTCTGTACTGAAGTGCAGCTTTTTCTCAACATTTGTCCCCAATATGTTTATTTTTTTGCTTTTTTGCCTGTCTCTACAATGTTAACCGGAATTTGCATGGGTGTGCTATTAAAACAGTTAACTGTGTTTTGTTTTTTGTCCAAATGAATGTCTAGGTGAGCGAACACCAGTAGTTACACTACATTGTCATAATTGTAATGCTCAATTAGCCACGTTATGAATTACATTTGACTGTAAAAGTGACAACCAAAACCAAAGCGAATGATTATGATGCATCCGGAGCTGAACATGCTGGAATTCGTTATTTTTAGGAATTTTTTGTAGAAGACATAGTGAAAGAGGGTACACTTGTATGTTTGGAATTGGAAAGATAAATTAAATGGCATCGTTATGCAATTAAAAATACACTTGGGGGTAGCAGAAATTGTTCAATAAATTTGAGCATTACTTGTGGCATAATTTCACTACAGATATATTATGAAATTATTTGTATTTCACAATGTACAAATATGTACTCGCTCTGATAACAATTTAATAAACAAATTAAGTGGTATTTCTTTAGCTGACTTTGGAATTCTCACAATATAATTACGGTGTCCTACATAAGAAACATATTAATCATTTAGGTTTAATGTATCCCCAATTTTCTCTTAACATGCTTATTATCGTCATTTATTCGTCAAATAAACGCACATTTTTCATAAATATTTTCTTAAAATTATACCTCAAGATAAGCATGGACAGTGACAAATTAATATTACCCAGCACACAATTTTCTATAAATAAAACAAAGGTACATTTTTGGAAATCTGGAGAATCGTCATATAGACCTATATCTAGGTGTATTTATTATTATTATACCCTTCACCACACTGTGGTACAGGGTATTATGTCTTTGTGCATATGTTTGTAACAGGCAAACGGAATCGAGATAGATCCATGGTTCATTTTGAGAATATGCATAGAATCACTTTCTGAGTCGATTTATGCAAGTCCGTCCGTCCGTCTGTTGATGTTAAATTGTAAACAAAGTACAAGTCGCATTTATAATCCGATTTGACTGAAAATTTGGACAGCTCATTTATTTGGCCCAAGGACGAACCCTATTGAAATTGGGAAAAATCGGTTCAGATTTAGATATAGCTCCCATATATATATTTGTCCGATTTACGGACTTTAGACCCTGCAAATCATTCGATTTGCACGAATTTTTGCAAGGCGTACTGAATTAAATCTATAATGATGTGTGCCAAGTTTCGTGAAAATCGGTTTAGATTTAGATATAGCTCCCATATATAGTTTCGCCCGATTTTTGGTAAATGGTGCACCAAAGTCCCAGAAAAGCTTTCGATTTGCACGAATTTTGGCATAGAGTACGGAATTAAGTCTAGAATGATGTGTGCTAATTTTCGTGAAAATCGGTGCAGATTTAGATATAGCTCCCATATATAGTTTCGCCCGATTTTAGGTAAATGGTGCACCAAAGTCCCTGAAAATCTTTCGATTTGCACGAATTTTGGCATAGCGTAAATTAAGTCTAGAAAGACATGTGCTAAGTTTTGTGAAAATCGGTTCAGATTTAGATATAGCTCCCATGTATAATTTCGCCCGATTTTAGGTAAATGGTGCACTAAAGATCCATAGCTAGGCCGATTGACACAACGTACTGAAGTTAATATAAATTAATATCTGATAAGTTTCCTTGAAATCGGTTCAGATATAGATATAGCATAGCTTCCATATTTAATTTCGACTTATTCATGTTAATTGTACACCAAATAATCAATGGGTTTCTGATTAAGATTAAATTTTAAATAGTGCAGCATACCGAATAGCGTGTGCCAAGTTTGCTTTAAATCGGTTTACAAAATTTAGCATATGTTGCAGAATGGCATGTGTAGGGATTGATGTTAGTCGGTTCAGATATAGATAAAGATCACATATTGAATATACCCAAAGTGGTGAAGGGTATCATATAGTCGGCCCAGTCCGACTTTACTGCTTTCCTTACTGGTTTTTTGTTCTGAACAAAGGTCGGTTAACTTTTTAAAGATTTCACGTGTGATTTTTTATAGAATCGCCTAACTGTTTAAATTGTAATTAATCTTAGGTAAAAACTTATCAAAACTTGATACAAGAATAAGAAGTTATAAAAAAGTCAACCCCTTAATGTTCTCATGATGGTTGTCCGACCGAAATTAACGGCATTTGTACCTGTACTCGTATAGGTACATTTAGATCAGAAGCGGTTGCAATTTTGAATCTGAATTCTTGGTGGTAGACAGTGTAAGTTCACATGTTGGTTTTGCCACCAGGCATATATTTTGAAATATAGCCACTGTTTTATAGTCCCTCAGAAAAAAAAAAATCCTTAAAAATCTGTGCATAAATGTCTGATCGAACTTCAGAAAATATTCTTTAAAAATCTACGCTTAGAACTCTGATAGTCTCACTGAAAATATTCCTTAAAATCTACGCTTAGAACTCTGATCTCACAGAAAATATTCCTTAAAAATCAGCACATAGCCCTTCAGAAAATATTCTTTAAATATTCACCCTTAGAACTCTGATAGTCTCACAGAAAATATTCTTTAAAAATCCACGCTTAGAATTCTGATGATCTCTTTGAAAATATTCTTTAAAAATCCACGCTTAGAATTCTGATAATCTCTTTGAAAATATTCTTTAAAAATCCACGCTTAGAACTCTGATATTCTCACAGAAAATATTCTTTAAAAATCCACGCTTAGATCTGTGATAGTCTCACAGAAAATATTCTTTAAAAATCCATACTTAGAAATGTGAGAGTCTCACAGAAAACATTCTTTAAAAATCCACGCTTAGAATTCTAATAATCTCTTAGAGAATATTCTTCCAGAAATATTCTTTAAAAATGTACGCTCAGAGATGTGATAATCTCAGAGAAAATATATTTTTTTAATGACACGCTTATAAATGTGGACTATACCAAAAATATTCATTAAAAACCTACGGTAAGATATCTGATAGTCTCACAGAAAACTTTATTTATAAATCCGCGCTTTAAAGTCCAATAATCTCTCAGAAAATATCCTTTAAAATTCCACGCTGAGAAAGTGATAGTCCTTTCTGAAATGTTCTTTACAAATCCCAGCTGATAGTCCATCCACGCTTATAATATATATATATATATATAAGTAGCACGACTAAAAGCCATTTTACACATACTGATATCCAGAAGGAATTCAGAATAATCCCTTGGAATATACATTTATGATAGTTTTAGTTATATCAAAATTTCCATCCCATGATGTTATATAAAGATTCTCTTGTATCTTTCTCTTTCTGTTGAAAATAATACCAGTCGCGAAATGAGAATATGTTTATCCTGAGGAATATAATAACAAATTGTTTTCTAAGTATGGATTTAATCGTTTTCCTTTAAGGGAACCCCCCCCATTCTCGATTTTTTATTTTTAAGATTTTAAATGGGCTGGTAAATGAATACCAATGCTTGTTAAGGTTTGTAACTTGGCACATATATATTTGAAGATTTAAAAAGGAAGAAAAATAATTTACAAAAATTTGTTGTTGTTGTTTTGTTGTTGTTTTTTGGGTGCAAAGAAAAGTCCACATTTTCGATGGCGGGCATGATAACTCCTCACTGGAACATCGGAATCCGAAAATTCCAACTGTGTTAGAAAGAGGACATGTCTGGCTCTCGTATGAACTAGGATTATTGACTTCGCTCTAAAATTAACAAAATGGTGGACCTTTGAAAATTTTTTTTTGGAAAATCGCCGATTTTTTACCAAAAACCATGTTAAAAAATAAGGAAGATCTTCACCGATTGGCTTTATCCTAGTTCATACGAGAGCTATATACTCTCAGAGAAACGCTGCAAAATTTGGAACCGATTGGATTATTGGTTTTTGAGTTATCGTGCCCGCCATTCACAAAAAAATGTTTAGAGTAAAACGCGTTTAAAGTTTGAGAAGCCCTTTAGCCGTCACTTAATGTTGATACAATAAATCGGATATATCTTCAAGACTTCTTGAGATTTTCACTTGAAATTTTGTAGAGACATTCCTTAATCAGTGTAGATTCGAATTATATCAACAAAAATTTTGACACCGAGAATGGGGGGGGGTCCCCTTAAACGAAATTTGTCCCCCCCATGGTTCACTGGGTAACTACCGAATCCAAGGTGCAACATAATATGGCATCATCGTCACCATCAGTAGTCTCATCATCATTTCGGACAGAATATATACACTTATCATACACATTATACGCGTGCCAAACTTAGTCATTCATTTAGTTTTACTTCGAAAGGCAGACACAGACACCACAGGCATAAAACCGAAGCGAACGTTTTACATACTCCGCAACATTGGCTAAGGAGGCTACTTTGCATTTTGTCGCCTCTTCTTATTTTCCATGGTCATAAAGTGTGTCAAAAATTCCACATAACAACAACATCCACAAGAGAGGGACAGGAGAAGCGGATGCCTGCAACATCAACATTTTATCTTTTAATGTGTTTGTATGCAGCATTCTACAGGTAGTACTGACTGATATCCCAGTTCGTTGGATGGTCGGTTGGATGTTTGGTTGCATAGTTGGCAGGAGATTGTTATTACTGCCACATTGAAACTTTGGTGCTGGATTTCATTTGTTGGCTATAGGTTGGCAACAATTAATCAAATTCACAAAATGTTTTTGTAATATCTTCCTCTTTGGAGGTTTTTTTGTTTGGCTACATTTATTCGTTTGGGATTAGTGACAGTGGATATGTTGGTGTTGCGGAGTTGGTGGTGGTTCTTCTGTTCGGTGTTCAGGCAATTTATTACAGTTTATAAGTAATTTTAAACAGTGGTTATGAAATATTCAAGAAAATAAAAGAAAATTAAGAAGAAAATAAAAGAAAATTACTTAAAATCGGGCGAAAGTCGATATAGGAACTCTATGCAAATCTGAACCAACTTCAAAAAAACTTGACTCACGAAAGGTTATAGTAACTTCAGTACTTTGTCCACAATTGTGTGCGGTCGGCCAATCTTTGGTTCTTAAGTGCACATTAAATCGGACGAAAATATATATTCGAGCTATATCTAAATCTGAACCAATTTTCACGAAACTTAGCACACATCATTCTGGACCCAATTCAGTACCCTATGTCAAATTTCGCACAAATCGAAAGATATATAGGGACTTTGGAGACCCATTTACTTAAGATCGGACGAAAATATATATTGGAGCTATATAAAAATCTGACCCGATTTTCTCGAAACTTGGCACACGTCATTCTTGACCTAATTCAGTACTTTATGCCAAATTTCGTGCAAATCGAAAGATATATAGGGTCTTTGGTGCCCCGTTTACCTTAAATCGGACGAAAATATATATGGGAGCTATAACTAAATCTGGACCGATTTTCACGAAACTTAGCACACATCATTCTAGACTTAATTTAGTACGCTGTGCCAAATTTCGTGCAAATCGAAAGGTATATAGGGACTTTGGTGTACCATTTACATAAAATCGGAGAAAACTATATATGGGAGCTATATCTAAATCTGAACCGATTTTCACAAAACTTAGCACACATCATTCTGGACCTAATTCAATACTCTATGCCAAATTTGGTGCAAAACGAATGATATATAGCGACATTGGTGCACCATTTACATGAAATCGGACGACACTATATATGGGAGCTATATCTAAATCAGAACCGATTTTCTAGAAACTTGGTACACTTCATTCTGCACCTAATTCAGTACTCTATGCCAAATTTTATGCAAATCGAATGATATAATTGGACTTTGGTGCACAATTTATCTTAAATCGGACGAAGCTATATATGGGAGCTATATCTAAATCTGAACCGATTTTCGAGAAACTTGGCACACTTCATTCTGGACCGAATTCAGTACTCTGTGCAAAATTTCGTGTAAATCGAATGATTTAGAGGGACTTTCGTGCCCCATTTAGCTTAAATCGGACGAAAATATATATGGGAGCTATATCTAAATTTGAACCGATTTTTCCCAATTTCAATATGGTTCGTCCTTGGGCCAAATAAGTGACTTGTGCCTAATTTCATCCAAATCGGATCATAAATGCGACCTGCGACCGTCTACAGACGGACATGCATAAATCGACTCAGAAAGTGATTCTACGCATGTTCTCAAAAAGGAACCATGTGTCTATCTCGTTTCCTTTTGCCTGTTACAAACATATGCACAAAGACATAATACCCTGTATCACAGTGTGGTGAAGGGTATTAAAATCAACGCCTATGATAGTCCTTGAGAAAAATATCTTTAAAAAATCCACTCCTATGATAGTCCTTGAGAAAAAGATCTTTAAAAAAATCCACGCCTATGATAGTCCTTGAGAAAAAGATTTTTAAAAAATCCACGCCGATAATAGTCCTTGAAAAAATAATTTAAAAATAAATCCGCGCTTATGATAGTCCTTGAAAAATTCTTTAAAGAATCCACGCCTATGATAGTCCTTAAAAAATCCAAAGAACTTTTAAATTATTTTTTTTTTTTTTCGAAATGTATCTTCTGTACCCAATGTCCATGACCACAAACATCCAAAAAAGACAATCGCCACTAACTTGCAGGCGTAATTAGTTGAAAATTGTCTCTAAGTGTTCTTTCCAAATAAAATGGACAGTTACGGCGGTTATGGTGCCACTGCCTAGGCGGCTGACAACCGCCACTACAGAGGTTGTCATTTTTTTCAATTTTCTTATTTTTTTATTTCTTCGTCGTCTGCGATTTATTCGTAAGTGTTGCGGTGATTTGATAAGTTGATACGGTTTTTTTTTGGTATTTGGCTAACTGCAGCAACGCCGAACAACAGTGGGTTGGGTTCATTCTGTCGTCTAGTCCGGCCAGGCCGTGCCCGGTCTGGTGCATTGGGACATTCCACTATAGGTCAAATGACCTGTTTTTCTGTGCAAAATTGGAGAAAATCAAAGTGTCGTTATTCACGAGTTGTTATTGTTTTTGTATTTAGAACACTCTAGAATAGAGACACGTGATATTTATTAGTGCTGAATATAAAGTACCGTTACATAGCTGGCCGTGCAAGTCGCTCAATACAATTCATTCTGTAAATGTGCTTATATTTCTGTGGGGCTTAGTCAACTTTGAGTGCGTATTATTTCGATTGTGTTTACAATAATTAATTAGTGTAAAGTGGAAAATATAGATACAAGTGAGCATTTTTATATTAAATCAAAACATTTTTATGTTTGCGACACTATACTTGAAAATAACCCTTTAGTCTATGAAGACTTTAAAAAGTTAATGTAATTTGATAGATTGACTTTCAGTAGGCTATTAAAAAAAATGACCCAATATGACCTCTTTGAAATTTTGCACACAAATTAAGTGATAAGTAATGAGTTAATTTAAGTTTATTTCAAATTGCGATTTTTTGCGTTTTACGAGTAATGCCTCTTTTATCTAGGCAACCTCCGTATAAATAAAAATCGAACTTTTTGAAATATGGCGAAATGAAGGTAACAAAAAGAAATAAATAGTACATTAATTTTGCTTAACATTAGCGCAAAATTTGGAAAAATGTCACAGAAAGATGAATGTTTTCAACGACAACCAGTAAGGAAAGATCAAAAGTCAGACTGGACCGACTATATGATACCCTTTACCACTTTGGGTACAAACAAAAATGATAATGTGTACAATATCCTGTTGATAGAAGAGACATACCATCTTTGGATGACCATTAACATTAAATCGGGTAAAAAACAAATGTGATCTACATAGATATTTGAGCCAATAAAAACCATACACATGACATTCTGAAATCTATAAGAAAATTGCATGCCAATCGCATAAATATAGAAAGTTTGGTGCACCATTTACCAAAAATCTCAATATGGACCAATTTCCAGGAAAACTTCATAGATGCCAAACTGGACTGAATTCAATACGCTGTGCAAAATTTCGTTTATATCTGAACATTATTGGGAGTTTGGTGCACCATTTACATAAAATCGGACGAAACTATATATGTGTGCTATATATAAATTTGGACCGATTTCAACAAAACTTCACTGATGTCAAACTCGATTAAATTCCGTACGCTGTGCTACATTTTGTCCCAATCGGGCAAACATTTTCAGTTTTGTGCACTATTTACCTAAAATCGGACGAAACTATATATGGGGGCTATATCTAAATCAGAACCGATTCCAACAAAACTTCGCATACATCAATCTGGACATAATTCAATACTCTATGTAAAATTTTTTCGGACCAATATTGGCAGTATGGTGCTCTGGTTACATAAAATTGGACGAAACTATATATGGGAGCTATATCTAAAACTGAACCGATTTCAACAAAACTTGACACATACCAATCTAGACCTAATTCAATACTCCGTTCAAAATTTTGTCTAAATCGGACCAATATTGGCAGTATGGTGCACCATTTACATAAAATCGGACGAAAATATATATATGGGAGCTATATCCAAATCTGAACCGATTTCTTCCAAATTCAAAAATAACGATTCAAGTAACAAAAAAATCAGTTGGGCCAAATTTCATGACGAATACTATGATTTTGTTGCCGCTATTAATTTTGCACAGAAAAAGTGGTCATTTGACCTATAGTGCATTCATTGGATGCCAACAAAACTACAGAAGAAAAAGTGTGTTTTTAGTTCACCAAGTTATTAAGTCATTAATTATGCAAAGTGGTACAAAACTAATTTTTGCTTTATTTACCGCTGAAAAAAGGTGAAACAAAAAATAGCGACAGGTGATTTAATAAAAAATGAACGACTTGCAAAATGTCATTAGGAAATTTAATAATAGCAGATATGCCTAGTTTATGCCGAGCCACTACATTGATTGAGAAATCAGCCTTAACCAATATTAACCTCCATTCGAAACTGGGTGTGCTCCAAGAAGCAATGAAAGAAATGATCATTAATGTCTAATATTTTTTTCTTTATGATTCTAAAATGGATGACTTAGATTTCTTTGTGTTGTTGTTGTATTTTTTATGATATTGTGGACCAGGAGCAATAAGTGAAAAGAATTTGAAATAAATGATAAATTAGTTGTAGATTTAAGAAAAGTAAACCGCAAATCAAAACGTTATACATTCTTGACTATTGTGGAGAAATTTGGTATATGTCAGTCGATGTGGTAAAAGAAGGTTAGGAAAATAATATTTGGATTTTGAAAATAAATGTTAATGAAACAATTCAAGCTTATGGGTAAAAATAATCCTTAAATTTTGTTTTTTTTTTTTCTAACTCCACACTCTAAAATCCACCCATAAATATCTATTAAATATCAGAAATATTTTAAAATTTATCGAGCGTATTTGCCCCAACGTCCCTTTCAAACAAGTCTTAGAAATCCACCTTCATACCAACAGTCTTCTGATAAACAAAATATTTTTGGTCATTAGGACAGTTTTTTCGCCTCTTGTAATTTAGAGTTTAAAAATTATTTTTAATTATAATTACTTGTTGTTTCAATTTTTTTATTGCATAACAAGTTAATTAGAGCCAGAATATATAAATTGCTAAATAATAATAAAGTAATATCAAAAACCTGATTTTTTCCTTTTTTGATAAATACAACATATTGCGAATTCAATAAATGAATTTAATAATTTCATTCGCATCATAAAATAGCGTTAATTATTTTATACACGACTTTATTAATTATACAAAAAATATGTTTTAAATTTCAAAATGTATTGTATTTTAAAAACCAGTGAGCGGAGCAGTATAGTCGGACGGGGCCGACCATACGATACCCTACACAACTACCACGTAACTCTAACTTTCTGCGGAGTTTTATTACGAGCCTGGGCAATATTTCGTAATAGCTGCACTCTCTTGCCCGATTAGAGGTCAACAGCATATCTTCCTTACACTGACATATTTTCCGAATATTTCCAATATTCAGTACAGCCCTTCTAATTACTTATCCAGGTTCCCTTCACAGTGGGTTGTGTTGTGATGTTCGGCTTTTGGCAATTGATCGACTCGAAGAACACACAAAAAAATTAAGTTTTCGGTCCACTTCATCCCAAAATTATTATCTGATCATAGCCGAAAATTATAGGCGTTGACCTTGACCATAACTGGAACCTCAGCGCTATATTTGCGCCCTCCAGTGTGGTAAGGGGTTACTAAATAATATCTGAATAAGTAAGCACCTGTAAATATTTACGTGTAACTCCCACATCTTAGTACATACGGCAATATAATTGGTATCAATTTAAAACCACTCCTCTTGGATATACTATCAACTCCTCGCGCCTATGTCCTTCAGGAGTAAATATATACGCTACAGAATACAAATTTTGTCATTTTTCACACAAAAGTCAGGGTCCATTTGACCCTCTAAATATTGACCGATCCGTATCAAAACAGGCATGCTTATTCGTTGGCCCGATCCCCTTCTACATGCAAAAATTCGCGGTGTTTGGGCCATAATTGCGGCCTCTGGAGCTACCAGAAAAACCGACAAAAATAAAGTTTTGGTCCGTTTCAGCCCCTAAATATTAACCGATCTTTTCCAAAAACAGTAGGGGTCTTCATTGGCCAGAACCCATCATACATGCAAAATTTCGTAAAGATTGGTCCATAACTGTGGCCTGTAGCGTGTTTAAAAATTGTAATGGACGGACAGACGGACGGACACACATGTCTAGATCGACTCAGTTAGTCGAGATATGACGATCGGTATACTTAATAGTGGGTCTAGGGATAATATTTCGCGGCGTTACAAACTCTTGGAGCTGCACATAGCTATAATACCCTGACAACATTGTTGTGTAGGGTATAAATAGATAATATTACCAAAATATATTTCAACAGGTTTGCCCATTACCTGATTTATTTACAGTGAGTTCAAATTTTTAATTCAAAGTGCATTCTTAAAATATTGTCAATGGTCTATGAACCCTAAAGCCCAAGGACAATTCCTATTGAAATTGGAAATAATCAGTTCAAATATAGATTTAGCTCCCATATATAGTCCCGTCCTAATTTAAGAAAATGATGCACCAAAGACCAAAAGTTAGGTTGATTGGCACACAATTTTGCAAAACGTAACGTGGTCGAATCTCGTTGAAATCGGTTCTGATTTAGATATAGAAAAAAAATGAACAATTTGTAATAGCCCTTCTTATGGATTTTCGATAGTTTTTAAAAATTACATTGTAAATTAGATCCCACCTTATGGGGTTTCCAAGACAATTGCATGGGGTTCCCTTATGGATTTTTGATACAGCTTTCTTTAAAAAATTTTGTATATGTGGATCCCACTGTAGATTTCAAAAATAACATTGTAAAATTTTTTAGAAAATTGTAAAGTGCCACCTTATGGGATTTCGATACAAAATTGTAAAGTGGCCTTTCTCGATGTTTTTATCGCTAGGTATAACAAAGGAAAGCCCAGTTCGCTGCTGACTTCAACGAGACGCTCTGATGCGTAATTGCATATGCGAATTAAATTAGAATTTGTCATTGTTCGACATTTGTCTTCAATCTAAAAAACAGTAATTTTCAAAGCAGATTTTTTGTGGCGATGGATAATTAATACATACACCTACAATTACTTCATTGGCATACACCTGTTATTGCGCAACCTTTTAGGAAGTGTGTTGATGGCGCAACTTTTTAGCGATATTTTGGACACATTTCGATACGTTGTGCAACATTTTGTGTCAATCAGACAAACATAAATAAAATCGAACGAAACCATATATTGTAGCTATATCAAATTCTGAATAAATTTCATCCAAACTTACCACACCTTATTATCAAATCCGTTTCAGACAATTTGGTACCTCATCTACAAAATGGTCAAAATTGTGCAAAACATTAATTTTACAATATGATGTGAACGGACTATCCGATTTGAACCAAAACCCCTATTATCATTACTAAGCCTAGATAAAGTCCCAAGAAGGGACCCATTGGTCCACTCCTTCTGGTACCTCCCCCACAAAGGGTCAAGATTTTCAATATTTATAAATCCAATAACAGGGGAGTTAAATACCCAATTTGAACCAAACATCGCGCAAACTGTTATCTTTACCAAGCCTATATCAAGTTTGAAGATGGGACCCACTGGTCCACTATTAATGGTACCTCCACTAAAAAGGATCAACAGTTGACATAAGGACGGATGGACAGAGGGGCATTATGTGTAAATCGACTCCTAATTGTCTGAAAAGGATTTGGTCCCAAGAAACATGGGGCTAAAACCAATATTTCGATGAGGACCATTTTTGCCGTAACAAAGTGTATATAATATTCCCTCATTAGCCATAAGGCTGAGGGTACAACTAATTGTATAATATCATGTGAACGGACTATTTGTAACAACCTTTGTACAAGTTATTATCTTTACCACACCTACATACATCATGTCCGAAAATAAGACCCATTGTTCCACTCCTTCTGGTACATCCCCTATAAATGACCAAAATGATCAATATTTATAAATTCAATATCAGGCGATTGGAATGTCTGATTTGAATTAAATTTTGCCAAGCCTAGATCAAGTCAAAAGATGGGAATCATTGGTCCACTTCTTCGGGTACCTCCCCCACAATGGATCAATATTTTATAAGCTTTTTGAAACCGATTTTATTAACATTAATTCCGAAACCTCTTTGATAAAAACATATACCTTATATAAACGGCATTAGATGGATTTGGGTGAACGGAGAGAGCTGGAATCCCATAATTTGGACTAATGGTTGATGTTTAAATATAGAATTGAGATATGGAAGCATATTACCTATGTGTACTAAATAGTACTATATTTGGTACAACTTGATTACGTGTGAACGGATAGAGCTGGACGAATTTTTTAATTAAAATTACTGTTGAAGTGTAGTATTGAGCTATGGAGACAACTTTGGAAACTCGAATTTATGTGTACCAATAGTAAATAGAATAGAAAATTCACTAAATTTGGAATAATTTGAATTTGGGTAACGGAGAGAGCTTGAAACCTAAAATTTAGAATGTTGGTCATTGACAGAGAGTTAGAAAGAAGGACCAAAGGGTTTGGTACTAAATTTAGTGGAGGTGACGGTATAGAGGTAGTCTTGAAAATGTATAACTATGTGTTCGAAAAGTTCTAAATTCTAATGTGTGTATTTCGGAAAATAGTGCTTATGTGTATGAAGAGTACTTAATGGTAATAAACTTGATATTAAATGTACGAATAGAGATGGAATGCAGAACTATAGTACAACGATTTCCATATGAAATATTTTTTTTATTCCTGTTCCGCATACGAAGTAGCGGGTACTTTGCTAGTATCTTATATAAAGCGAATAATAAAACTTCTGTGTTATTCCAAAGACCTACGAAAACCATAGGCTGAAGGTTTTTGTCGGCGACTTCGACTAATTCTTTTTTATAGAATTTTCCAATATATGTTCGAAGGACTAGTAGATCCATCCGCATGATTTTTTTCACCCTTCAAATTTCGGCTTACGTTTTGGCATAGCTCCAATATTACGGTACCCAAAACTTTAGCCGCATTTTCCCACCGATGTCTGTAATTTTGACATACATATGTTCAGAAATGGTCAATGTTTTGGCATAGGTTAGCGACCCATTGTCAGTATCTTGGCGGGTTTAGTCGAATTTTCCCGTTGTAGTGTCTGTAATTTGGCATTACGGGATACCCACCGAATTATTTTTGAATTTTATCATCTAAATGGCTATAAATTGAATATAAAAGTAATATTCAAAAATTATTTAATATAGAAATGCCTCGGTAAGAACTTACCTCCGTTTTCCAACCCGATTGTCTGTAGTTTGATTATTTTTCGGAGCATGATAATAAAATATAACAAATGAGCACCACGTAGTTTAGATTGTGACAAGTTCGGTCCCGGCAAAACTTGTTACTAAATTGAAATACTGCTTCCATGATATATCAAACACCCATCATCTTACCGATGAATACGCGCATATTTTATAATAATATATTCTGCAATAAAAGTCACTCACAATTTTCTACATCCTCCATTAACACAATTTCATTTACACACTTGCTAAAAATAACTTGTTAGTATGTCCCAAAAAACAAATCACTAATTAACTGGATCTTCCCACTCAACAGGTTTCAAGTGAAAATTAGCACACACACACCTACAAAACTCTGCACCACTGGCTTTGACATAGTTTTGCAAGGTGTTACATCTTTTGCATTGCAATGAACACAAGGAAATCAAGATGTTACTCACGACACGACACGCTTAAAAGGATGTTGTCAATGACCATAATCGCAAACATGAAAATTCCATTGCATTTGGAAAAGGAGGAAAGACAATTTCTCTAGTTCTGTTTTGATTCAAATGGTGTTGAAAAATTGTCTGTATCTCTGTCTGTGTGTGTGCATTTCCAATGCAATAAATTAGGTGGGTGACATGTAATAAATTTAACAATTCCTGTATAAAAATAATGTTTACACTATAATAAACAACTTTTTAGTGTTACAGTTGGGGGTAAAAGTGTGAAAATCTTAGAAATTAATTTATGTTAAATAGTGGATAAGTTCTGTTCTAAGGTTTCTTTAGAATGCGGATTCTGGTGCAAAATATTTGTATATATAATATTATTTATTTGAATTCTAAAATGTAATTCATTAAGAAATAGACTCACTTTTTCTCTTGACTGTTCACTTTGACTTCCCATATGGACATTTTCCTTCAATGAGATCAACATTGGGTCATTAAACAAATGTAGAGAGAGGTTATGTCAACATTACATGACATTTACGAATATATTGTGCGTTTGACAGTTTATATGCATGTATGAATGTATTTTTTATTTATTTTCATATGTTCAACCACTTGTATGTGGAGCGACAGCTCCAGATTAATGTGCCATAAAACTATAAAATAATAAGATTTTCTTTTTACATAAAATTCTGAAATGTGTTTCTAAGACAATATACAATAAATGTCAACGTTATGATGGAAAGAATATGTTATTGGAATTCGATCAATTTGTAATCCTGAAATTAATATATTTTTAAAAGTTTATTTATGGCAAACATAGCTGCAAAATTAACCTTAACTAGTCTTTAGTTTCTTGAGGGTATACGGTCAAAATCTCATGGAAAGACCATCAGCGGATTCTATACGTTTAGAATATATAAGAGAAGTCTAAACTAAAACACCTGAAGCCAGTAATGATAAGACATAATTCAAACGTGCAGGCTGTAAGATACCCTAACTTACTGTTGGATATTCAGGAGCTGTTTTTATACCCTTCACCACACTGTGGTACAGGGTATTATGTCTTTGTGCATATGTTTGTAACAGGCAAAAGGAAACGAGATAGACACATGGTTCTTTTTGAGAAAATGCATAGAATCACTTTTTAAATCGATTTATGTATGTCCGTCCGTCTGTCTGTTCATGTTAAATTGTAAACAAAGTACAGGTCGATTTTGGCACAACTCATTTATTTGGCACAAGGACGAACCCTATTGAAATTGGAAAAAATCAGTTCAGATTTAGATATAGCTCCCATGTATAGTTTCGCCCGATTTTAAGTAAATGGTGCACCAAAGTCCCTAAATATACTTCGATTTGCACGAAATTTGGCATAGAATACTGAATTAAGGCTAGAAAGATGTGTGTTAAATTTCGTGAAAATCGGTTCAGATTTAGATATAGCTCCCATATATAGTTTCGCCGGATTTTAGGTTAATGGTGCACCAAAGGCCCTAAATATGCTTCGATTTGCACGAAATTTGGCATAGCGTTGTGAACTGAGTCTAGAATAATGTGTTTAATTTCGTAAAAATCGGATCAGATTTAGATATAGCTCCCATATATAGTTTCGCCCGATTTTAGGTAAATGGTGCACCAAAGTCCCTAAATATGCTTCGATTTGCACAAAATTTGGCATAGCGTTGTAAACTAAGTGTAGAAAAATGTGTGTTAAATTTCGTGAAAATCGTTCAATTTTAGATATTGCTCCCATATATATTTTCGTCCGATTTTAGGTATATAGTGGACCAAAGTCCCTATATATCTTTCGATTTGCACGTGATTTGGCATAGCGTACTAAATTAAGTCTGGAGTGAAGTGTGTTAAGTTTCGTGAAAATCGGTTCAGATTTAGATTTAGCTCCCATATATATTTTCGTCCGATTTTAGGTAAATAGTGCACCAACGTCCCTATATATCCTTCGATTTGCACGAAATTTGGCATAGCGTACTGAATTAAGTCTAGAAAGATGCGTGTTAAATTTCGTGAAAATCGGTACACATTTAAATATAGCTCCCATATATATTTTCGTCCGATTTTAGGTAAATAGTGCACCAAAGTCCCTATATATCCTTCGATTTGCACGAAATTTGGATTTATAAGTAAATGAAGAACTGAAAATGTAGTCGAATGCACAAAACATACTGAAATAAGTGTAACCTAACATGTGAAAAGTTTCGATGAAATCGGTATAGATTTCGATATTTTGCTTCAAATTTATTTACATAATTTTGTCCCAATGTAAGACGCAACTCTATATCTGACCAAAGATTAGTATAGATTGCAGAATGGCATATTTAATTTTATGTTAATGGTCCTTCAAAAATGCGACGTCTGTTAGGATTCCATCTGTTGAATATACCAAAAGTGGTGAAGGGTATCTTATAGTCTGCCCCGACCGACTTTACTACTTTCCTTACGTTTTTTTGTTAAATAACCTGTAAGGAAAGAACGTAAGTTTGACGGGGCCGACTATATGATATCCTACATAAGATTGCAACACTAAATACAATTTTGACAACTCTAAATACAGTTCATGCTAGACACAATTCGATAAGCTTTGCAAAATTTTGTTGTGATCGTCAAAATAATGATATCGCCATATAATGATAACCCTATTATTTGGTATTTTAGGCGTATTGGGTACATTTTCAAACCGACTTGATCTTTAATTTGATCTTGCAGATTCATAGGAAGTGTCAAATTTTCTTAAAAAAAAATATATATATATATACAGCATCATCGGTTTACGTTCAAGTATAGCTCTCATATAACGGTACCTACCAATTTTCAGAATTATGAAGGCTTCAATTGAATTTTTCCTCCGATGTGACTGTAATTTGGTATAAAATGGTTTTTTGAGACTGACGTATATATAAGCAAAAAAAAAAAAAAAAAATACATAGCACCTATATAACGGCTGCGCCACATTGTCAGTATTTTGAAGGTCTTAGCCATAAAAAACTGCATATGTCAGAAGAGCTAATCGACCTACACACCAATATTGACCACAATTACAATTTTAGTACCATTTAGTTACTTTCTTCTCTTATAGTACGTATTTCCAAAACAACTTCCACATCTCAACACTACACACCAATGCTGGCCGCAACAGATATCTAGTTCTATGCTAATTGTTACCTTTCGTACTCTTGCTTACTTATTTCCTAGACTTACTCCAAATTTCATGATTCGAGCCTATAGGTTCATCTTAATTGTACCATATTTATTATCATTTAGAATACACAGCACAATTTACAACACAACCTACATACCCCAATTTTTAATTTGATACCAACAGTACACATATTAAATCCAAATTTTAAGATTCCACATCTAACGGGTCATCGGATCACCTAAAATTAAAATTGTAACAAATTTAGTACACATTAGTACGAATTTCCAAAAATTGCTATATACCCCAATTCTACACCCCAACAGTGATCCTAACTCCGAATATCAGGATTCCAGCTATATCGGTTCACCCGAAATTCAAATGGTTTAAAATTTATTACCATTTAGTACCCATAAGTAAGAATTTCCACTAGTACGAAGTTCCAAGACTTCCTACATAGTCTAATTCTATAACCCAACAGAAATCTTAACTCCCAATTTTAAATTTGATAATATTTAGTACACATTAGTACGAATTTCCAAAACTTCATACAATGAACCTAACTCCAAAGCCTTGGATTTAAGCGCTATCGGATCACCTAAAATTAAAATTGTAACAAATTTAGTACGAAGTTCCTGGAGGTATCCTTTTTCCTAAATCCCAACAGTTATCCTGACTCCAAATATCAGGATTCCAGCTCCATCTGTTCACCCGAAATTCAAATGGTTTCAAATTTATTACCTTTTAGTACCCATAAGTAAGAATTTCCAAAATTACATCCATACCCCAATCCTACATCCAATAGTAATCTTATTTCCAAATTTCAGTATTGCAGCTATATCAATTCACCCAAATTCAAATAGTAACCAGTAAGGAAAGTAGTAAAGTCGGTCGGGGCCGACTATATGATACCCTTCACCACTTTTGGTATATTCAACAGATGGAATCCTAAAAAAAACATCGCATTTTTAAAGGACCATTGACATGAAATTAAATATGTCATTTGGCAACCTATACTAAACTTGTCACATATTAGGTAACACTTATTTCAGTATGTTTTTTTTTTTTTTTTTGCATTCGGCCACATTTTGAGTTCTTCATTTACTTATAAATCCAAATTTCGATCAAATCGAAGGATATATAGGGACTTTGGTGCACCATTTACATAAAACCGGAAGAAAATATATATGGGAGCTATATCTAAATCTGAACCGATTTTCACGAAATTTCAAACACATCTTTCTAGACTTAATTCAGTACGCTATGCCAAATTTCGTGCAAATCGAAGGATATATAGGGACGTTGGTGCACTATTTACCTAAAATCGGACGAAAATATATATGGGAGCTATACCTAAATCTGAACCGATTTTCACGAAATTTAACACACATCTTTCTAGACTTAATTCAGTACGCTATGCCAAATTTCGTGCAAATCGAAGGATATATAGGGACTTTGGTGCACTATTTACATAAAATCGGACGAAAATATATATGGGAGCTATATCTAAATCTGAACCGATTTTTCCCAATTTCAATATGGTTCGTCCTTGGGCCAAATAAGTGAACTGTGCCAAATTTCATCCGGATCACAAATGCGACCTGTACTTTGTTAATAAAAATACATGGACGGACGGACAGGCGGACATGCATGCTTATAGTTCGAATTTCCATCCTACACTCCATCAGTGACCCTAATGCCAAGTTCCAGAGTTCTAGTTCAACCGTTTCAACAAATGGTACCATGTTTAGTAATTTTTAGCACATTTCGTTCCGTTCTAGTACGAATTTCCAAAAAAAAAACCCCAGCTTTAACTGACACATTCGGACTAACCCTCACCCAAAATTCCAAGCTTATAGCTTCAGCCCTTTCGTTGATGAATCGTTTAGTTAGTCAATCACTTTAGTTTTTTATTAATATAAATAGATTCATGTTTTAAAATATCCTCCGTATATAAATGTCCTGTTTAATTTTCGGTATGTTGCAAGTTCCAACCCCAATTTTACAATCAGAGTGTCTGTAATTTTGAAATTTTCAGAGCATGCACAACATAGTTCCCATATGAAGGCATTCAGGAGTGTTGAATGCACACAACTTGGTGGGGGTTACATAGTATTGGATCGGCCGAACTTATCGACTTTTTTAAGATCATAAATCTTATAAAAATTGTTTTTTTGCACCATATCAACATTAAATACCGAAATCCCTTTACAGTAATAGTTTGATTAGAAAGCACCAATGAGTTTTCCCCCTCTCCGACAATCAAGGATACGAAACAAAGTAAATTATGTTAATTCGATATTATTTCATATTTATTAAATACATATTATTACTTTTTTCAATTACAATTTAATGCCAACATCCAAATGTTACTCAATAATTCCCTCCAATCTAGCTTTACTCAAGAAATCCGTGCGTTGAACAAAACAACCGGTCATTGCACGTTTTCCCGTGTAGGCACAACGACCATGGAACAAACGCCAATTATCAAAAATGACCACAGTACCAGGATTTAATTTCAATTGCCACCAATTTTCGGGATCATGAATAATCGCCAAAAATTCCCGCATACTCGCATAGAAATCATGCATTTCATTCTGCGGTATAGTATTGAAAACCGAACGATCATATAAATTTAAACGAAATTGTATAATTTCTTTGGTCACCGGATCAACACGTATGGTTGGCGCCGAATAACGATGTCGTTCATTTTTATCAAAGAAATATGCTGGCACATGAACCGACGAAAGGATATCAAAAGCTTTGGGGTTACGTCGTCTCAGTACTTCGGCAACATGGAAACCATCGATGAAGAAATTCTCCCCACCCGTACCATCGTGTACGACACAGTGTAAGGCCTGCAAGCCAGCTGCATCACAAAAATACGTATTATCCGTATGTGGGCCAATATAATCATTCGAATAGGTAATGTCGTCGTGCAAATAGACATCAGCAAATGTAAACATTTCTCCATAAAGTGTCTTCATAATGGGGAATAGGCGACGTACAGCCATTTCAGTCATAGTGGTATTAGGTGGGACATCATGGATAAATACCAGGCCGTAGCGTATAAGGGAACTCATAATATTCTTGACAGTAGCATCTGATGTACACAAATCTCCAAGTTTGAAATCCAGTTCGTGTTTATTTTTCAATATTGTGACAACATTCCATTGTGTTCGGCATTTGTCTTTCCTGATTTTCTCTTGGAATTTTTCATATTGAGAGTTGACAATAAAATCGATGTCGTATTTTGAGACATGGCCATCATTCCCTGAAAAAAAAAAAGATATAAATGTATGTATTAAGAAGAAAATATAAAAATTAAGTTAAATGAATACATGCCACCACTACATAGTATGATAATATATGCTCTGTCCCAGAACCAGCAAGAATCTTTCATTATGGAGCACTTTGTTCAATTTTCCCCTTATAAATTTAAAAGAATTTACAACTTTTTGAGTGCGTGAACATACCAATATTGAAATATAAACCTACAAACTCTTAAGGTTGGAAAAATTAGCTTTAGGACTTTTAAAATACCGAAATTTTTGAAAATACAAAAAAGATGGTCCCGCAATATGGGGCCACCATAAAACGATGCCAGATAACAATATTTTTGTCAGAATTTGACACCATATGAGAATCCCAATTCGATTGAAACCTGTTCCCAGAATACAAATATCAATAATTTTCGATAATGATTTTTTACCCAATGATCCATCAAAATATAAAATTACCACCAACTTAATTGAAACAAGTGATTACGTCGTTTCGGCATGCCGAACTTTTTCTACAGGTCGACAAAATATATGAAAAAATATACCTATGTAAAAAGTTTTCTAAAAAAAATTGTTTTTACCTTCAAACCCCCGGATTCCAAAATTACAGCGAGTGGATTTAAGGGAACCCCCCCCATTCTCGATTTTTTATTTTTAAGATTTTAAATGGGCTGGTAAATGAATACCAATGCATGTTTAGCTTTGTAACTTTGCACATATATATTTGAAGATTTAAAAAGGAAGAAAAATAATTTAAAAAAAAATTTTGTTGTTGTTTTGTTGTTGTTTTTTGTGATCAAAGAAAAGTCCTTATTTTTGATGGCGGGCATGATAACTCCTCACTGGAACATCGGAATCCGAAAATTCCAACGGTGTTAGAAAGAGTACATGTCTGGCTCTCGTATGAACTAGGATTATTGACTTCGCTCTAAAATTAACAAAATGGTGGACCTTTGAAAAAATATTTTTGGAAAATCGCCGTTTTTTTACCAAAAACCAAGTTAAAAAATAAGGAAGATCTTCACCGATTGGCTTTATCCTAGTTCATACGATAGCTATACACTCACAGAGAAACGTGTAAAAATTTGAAGTCGATTGGGTTATTAGTTTTTGAGTTATCGTGCCCGCCATTCGCAAAAAAATGTTTAGAGAAAAACGCGTTTGAAGTTTGAGAAGCCCTTCAGCCGTCACTTGATGCTGACACAATAAATCGGCTATATCTTCAAGAGTTCTTGAGATTTTTACTTGAAATTAAGCAGGGACATTCTTGAATTAGTGTAGATTGGAATTAAGTCAACAAAAATTTTGACCCCGAGAATGGGGGGGGGGTCCCCTTAAGTGGAGAATTCTGTTAAATTCTTCAAAATATCAAAAATTGCGATACTTTTATATGGAATCTATGTCCCTGATCCCATTGATAATATGCTTATATTTATGTCGAGCTCCAAAAACTCGTAATGCGAAATTACTGTTACTTTGTAGGAAAATGCAGAAAGGGGGAATATTGGGGCAATGCTCATTGAAGGCTACCCACCAAAAATGAAGGGAGATTTCTACCCAATAATAATCCAAAATATCAGATTGGCGCTACACCAAACAATGGGTGTACCTTTATATGGGGTCTAACCTAAAAAGTGGCCCAATATTAATAATTTTTGGTAGAAAGATTTGTTTCTAAGGATAATTCAAAATATAAGCTTGGAGTCAATTCGATTAAAATAGTGGCTGCCCCGAAATATGAAACAGGTTGCACAAGTCACTTATTTGGCCAAAGGACGAACCCCTTTTGAAATTGGAGAAAATCGGTTCAGATTCGTCCAATTTTACATTAATGATGCATCAACTCCCAAGGTGGGTTTGACTGAGACAACATTTTGCATAGCGTACTACTAAACAGTTCAGGAATCGGTTCAGATTTAGATGTAGCTCTCATATATAGTTTCGTCTGATTTTTATACCCTTCACCACACTGTGGTACAGGGTATTATGCCTTTGTGCATATGTTTGTAATAGGCAAAAGGAAACGAGATAGACACATGGTTCCTTTTCAGAATATGCATAGAATTACTTTCTAAGTCGATTTATGCATGTCCGTCCGTCTGTCTGTCTGTGCATGTTAAATTGTAAACAAAGTACAGGTCGCATTTATGATCCGAATTGGATGAAATTTGGCATAGGTCACTTATTTGGCCCAAGGACGAACCCTATTGAAATTGGGAAAAATCGGTTCAGATTTAGATATAGCTCCCATATATATATATATATATATATATATATTTAACCGATTTAATGTGAACAGTCCCTATATATCTTTAGATTTGCACGAAATTTGGTACAGCCTAATCATTTAGGTCTAGAATTATGTCTGCCAAGTTTCGTGAAAATCGGTCCAGAGTTAGATATAGCTCCCATATCTAGTTTCGTCCGATTTCATGTAAATGGTGCACCAAAGACCCTATATATCCTTCGATTTGCACAAAATTTGGCATAACGTACTGAATTGAGCCTAGAGTGATGTCTGCCAAGTTTCGTGAAAATCGGTTCAGATTTAGATATACCTCCCATATATAGTTTCGTCCGATTTCATGTAAATGGTGTACCAAAGTCGCTATATATCTTTCGATTTGCACGAAATTTGGCATAACGCATTGAACTGAGCCTAGAGTGATGTCTGCCTTGTTTCGTGAAAATCGGTCCAGATGTAAATATAGCTCCCTTTTATTATAGATTGATTTTAAGTAATTGACGCACCAAGGAACCAGTAGGAGCAAAACGTTCTGAAATTAGTATAACCTAACCTGTGACAAGTTTCGTTGAAATCGGTTCATATTTGGATAGATCTTCCATATATATTTTCGCCCGATTTCAAGTAAATTGGGCATCAAACTCCTCATGTTAGTCAGATTGACAACAAATTTTGCATAATGTACAAAATTGAGCATAGAATTACGTAGTTGCGTTTTCTAGAAGTACAGACATAGCCCAATGGATAACCTATTTATATTTGTTTGAAGTCGATTTACATACTTTATGGATAGATCTAGATAGATTCACATATAGATAAATACCCCATATTTTATTTCATCCAATTTCATGTTAATAGTCCTGTTTAATATACCTATAGTGGTGAAGGGTATAATATAGTCGGCCCCGTCCGACTTTACTACTTTCCTTACTGGTTTTATATTAGCTCAAATGTGTAAACTCCACAATGATATGTCTGTTCTATCTGCAAGATATGTGCATCCCTTGTATGTATCTAAAGTGGTGAAGGGTCTCATATAGTCGGCCCCGTCCGACTTTTATGTTTCCTTACTGATACTGCCAAAAATTTCCAAAACACCGAATAATTGGGGTATTGTTATATGGAGGCTATCCCCAAGAGTGGACCGACATCGATAATTTTGGCTATGGAGTTTTGTTACCCTCTTTGAGCTTAAAATACAAAATTATAGACTATTCCGTTGAAAAACATGTCAAAAATACCCTATTATCGGATATTAGGGTGTCCCATTTTCAATACCAAACATCCTAGTAGTAGTAACAAGTAACGTGCAAAATGTCAAAGTTCTCCCTTAAATACTGCGACCTCTATCGTGCCCGGTAAATATTTTGAGATGCAGAGCGTTTTGAATTGGGTCTCGAATTGACCTAATTCTGATAGTTTTAAAGCTGGTTACATTCAGGTATAACTCCGAAATATATTATTGCCCGATATTCGGTGAATAATTCCATTTGCACATATTATTCATAACTTATTGACTTAAGTCCAGAATAATCGGCGTACTATTTGCTAAATCGGTTTAGATTTAGTGATAGGTTCCGCATATAATTCCACCTAATGTCATGTAAATGGCTCACAATGAACACTACGTCTGGCCGATGCGAACGACATTTTAGAACATCTTAATGAATCGAATCTAAAAAGTTTTGTGGTAAGTTAGATTTTAATCAGTTCAGATTTAGATAAAGCTCCATATAATTTCGTCCAATTTAATATAGTAATATGACGTGTGTTTCCTTTAAATCGATTTTGATGCAATAAATATTATAATATGTCATATTTGATAAATTTTAAGGGGCACTTTTAGTTGCGGTTAATACCACCTGTCCGATTTCTTCGATTATAATCTGCGCGTGACTTTCATTATTTATTGACAACATATTTATCGTTCTAATATATAAAATTAATTTTCATAATGATTTTCATATCACACATTTTCAATTTCACACATATCACCACACTTACATGTAATCTCCAATATTGTATCATTATTTTCATATTTTATATCCTTTGCCTTTAATTCCTTTGGCATATCAACTAAATTAAATAAACGTTGCGATGTACGCGAATTGTAACACATCTCGCAGCGACAATGATCCCGCAACCAATAAGAATCTACTTTCAGACAATCACCCTTTAAACCGTAGCGGATATTCAACATGATAGAGAACGCGATGTATTTTAACGGAGAAAAGCAAACGATTTAATTTAAAATTGTCAACAATGCTAGATATTTATATTAATTATTGGCGATTATTATCTACGATGTTAATTGATTTTGAATGCATAAATTGTCAAGGCTTATTACTTTTAATTTGTTTATTAGAATGATTTTTATTGAACCTGTTAGCTGTGAATACTGGTATAATTATGACAATTGTTTACAAATAAGTCGTCAACATAAAAACACATGTTGTTTAATTTCGAACTTGACGGAAAGTGTAAACAACGCGTTATACATTAAAAAGGTTTAGAAAATGCTCAACCACTGTGATTACAATATGGTGGTACTCATTGCGTTCTGAAAGACCGGAGGTTCGACTAAGGTTACTATTTTTGGTGTGCTGAGGCCTCTGTTGACTGTGCAACGTTGCAAGTAGGGACTTAAAGCTTTAAAGCTGCGCTCTTCGTCAACGCAAGTGCGAAAATGATCTTTTTATACCCACTACCATAAGGTGAAGTTTATATTAAATGTATTATTCTGTTTGCAACTCCTCGAAACATTCGTCGTAGACCCCAAAACGTATATATTCTTGATAAAAATATAATTTAATGTCGGTTCGTCTGTCTGTTCAAATAACGCTAGAGATTGCAACATTTGCGATAGAGCTTTGTAATTTTGCACATATAGGTCCACGTTTGGACATGGTCCTCTAAAATAGCTTTTGTATACTGAAGTGGGTGGAATTTAGGTCTAAGTTTTTACATAGTCTCCATTCAAAGGTTCCTTTTAATGTTCAGTATATTGAGGTTGCTTGTTCAGTTTCCCAAACTGATTGTGTGTAATTTGGTATTTAATTTTCCTAAAGCATAAACAACCTACCAGCTAACAATTTACAACGACATATCCCCATGCAAAGGTCCTGGCATATTTTTAAGATCTCACGCTCGAAGGAAAAAAGAAAATCGAGTAAACTCTCCACGAAATCGAAAATTCTATTAAATAAGTGAGTATCTATAAAAGAAGTGAGCACCGATTATAGGGCACTAATGCTTGATCCCATCCAATTATTTGTAACCTTCCACCAACTGTTTTTTAAGGAAATAAAATTCTTGCAAAATTATAGAATGTGATAATTGTCACAGTCAATTAATTAATAGGGGCGTGCAAGGGTGATACTTATTGCAACAATGTTTCAAATGTACATAACTTGTTGAGTTTGTCAAAGAAGCAATAATTAAAACAAGCTTATATATAAATAACTGTAACTGCAATAAAAAATTGTGAACATCATTTTATACTTTAACCCATTAAGGAATAGAAAAACAGATATTTCGATCTATTGTCTATATAAAATATATACACATACAAAATGACGAAACGTTATACCAATATTGACACAAAATTGTTCCTCGAGTTAAAATCTATTTAGATAGATCTTAAAAAAATGTATAATACCATAATAGTGGTGGCCTTATGGGGTTAAGTGGCTAATCCACATAACATGTTTAAGTTAAAGGCCCGGCTTGTAATTGCTATGTATTGATATTAGAATGAATTGTTTTTGTTTTTATTATAGCAGTTTTGTGTCGTATAAAAATTCTATTCTCCAAAAGAATCTTATTATCTCATCTCATATAGTGATAAAAACCATTTCAAGAACCCAGAAGAGAAGTTTTCATGTCCTTCACAGAATACTGCGAACGAGACCCAATATATAATACTTGGTATTATATAGGTCCAAGTTATGGTATAGGCCTCATATAATCGATATTTTGGCGATTTTTGACATATCTTTCAAACAAATTGACTGTAATTTGGTGTTTTGAATTCTCATAGAGTAGCAAATATTGCAACTAAAAACCAGTAAGGAAAGTAGTAAAGTCGGACGGGGCCGACTATATTATACCCTTCACCACTTTGGGATATAATGAACAGGACTGGATGAAATAATATATGTGATATTTATCTAAATGTGAATCTATATAGATATATCCATATAGTATGTAAATCGAGTTCAAACAAATATAAATAGGTCATACGTTAGGCTATGTCCGTACTTCTAGAAAACGCTATATAGAAATCTGGACGATTTTCTCGAAACTTGGCTGACATCACTCTAGGCTAAATTCAGTACGTTATTCCAAATTTCTTGCAAATCGAAGGATATATAGGGACTTTGGTGCATCATTTACAGGAAATCGGACGAAAATGAAACTTGGCAGACATCGTTCTAGGCTCAATTAAGTACGTTATTCCAAATTTCGTGCAAATCGAAGGATATATAGGGACTTTGGTGCACCATTTACAGGAAATCGGACGAAATTATATATGGGAGCTACATCTAAATCTTGACCTATTTTCAAGAAACTTGGCAGACATCAATCAAGACTCAATTCAGTACGTTATGCCTGTTAGGGACTTTGGGGCACCATTTACATGAAATCGGACGAAATTATATATGGGAGCTATATCTCAATCTGGACCGATTTTATCGAAACTTGGCAGACATCATTCTAGGCTCAATTCAGTACGTTATGCCAAATTTCGTGAAAATCGAAAGATATATAGGGACTTTGTGGCACCATTTACATGAAATCGGCCGAAACTATATATGGGAGCTATATCTAAATCTGGACCGATTTTCTCGAAACTTGGCAGACATCACTCTTGGCATAAATGATTAGGCTGTACCATATTTCGTGCAAATCGAAAGATATATAGGGACCTTTTACATTAAATCGGTTAAATATATATATGGGAGCTATATCTAAATCTGAACCGATTTTTTCCAATTTCAATAGGGTTCGTCCTTGGGCCGAATAAGTGACCTATGCCAAATTTTATCCAATTCGGATCATAAATGCGACCTGTACTTTGTTTACAATTTAACATGGACAGACGCACAGACGGACGGACATGCATAAATCGACTCAGAAAGTGATTCTATGCATATTCTGAAAAGGAACCATGTGTCTATCTCGTTTCCTTTTGCCTGTTACAAACATATGCACAAAGACATAATACCCTGTACCACAGTGTGGTGAAGGGTATAATTATCAATATTATCAATATTTGGGACAGTTCCCATGTAACGGTAACCACAAATATTCGGTATTTTTGGAATTTGGGGACAAATTGGCTGTAATCTGGCTCTTGGATATGTCCGTCTTTAGTATAGCCTCCATATAGCGGTACCTCTTTACATTTGGTATTTTGGAGATTTGGCATAGGTCACTTATTTGGCCCAAGGACGAACCCTATTGAAATTGTGAAAAAATCGGTTCAGATTTAGATATAGCTCCCATATATATTCGTCCGATTTAAGGTAAATGGTGTACCAAAGTCCCTATATATCATTCGATTTGCACGAAACTTGACACAGCGTAATGAATTAGGTCTAGAATGGTGTGTGTTAAATTTCCTGAAAATCGGTTCAGATTTAGATATAGCTCCCATATATATTGTTTATTTATTTGTTCTTTATTTTGTATTAAAACGCCATTCGGCCAAAATCTAATACAATATGCTCCAATGACAAATTATATGCAAATAAATTAAATTTAATTGAACTAAATTAAACGTATGAAAAAAATATAGCTAAACATATTATAAACATATTTACATTTTACGTACTCCTCAGGAGAGAACTACTCAGAAAATACCTCCTTTAAGAGGCTGTTAAAATCTTATTTAAACATAATATGAATATGTACTTTTTATGAACTTCTTCGGAGAGAACTACTCAAAAAACACCAATTTTAGAGACTGTAGAAGTCTAAAATAAAAATTAATTGTAACATATGCCGGTTTTATTAAATATATGATTACCGTAGCGACTACTCCGATTTAAGGTAATTGGTGTACGAAAATCCATATATATCTTTCGATTTGCACGAAACTTGGCACAGCGTAAATCTGGACCTAATTGAGCAACCGTGACATATACCATTTGGAATGCTACAGCATAGTGCCCTGTCCACAATTTTATCTCGTGTATATTGATTGCGCTCATCGTTGCACTATTTACATAAAATCAGACGAAAATATATATGGGAGCTATAACTAAATCTGAACCGATTTCAACAAAACTTCACGCACATCTAACTGGAATTAAGCCAGTATGCTGTGCAAAATTTTGTTTGAATCGGTCAAGTATTGGGAGTTTAGTGCACCATTTACTAAAAATCGGAGGAAACTATATATGGGAGCTATATCCAAATCTGAACCGATTTCCACAAAACTTTGTATACATCAATATGGACTTAAGTCAATACGCTGTGCAAAATTTTGTATCAAACGGACAAGCCTTGTGAGTTTAGTGTACTATTTACATAAAATGGGACTAAACTATGCATGGTAGCTATATCTAAATTTGATCCGATTTCAATAAAACTTCACGGGCTTCGAATTGGACTTAAATCAGTACGTTGTGCAAAATTTTGAATTAATCGGGTAATTATTGGGAGATTAGTGCACCCTTTACCAAAATTCGGAGGAAACCGATTTTTCTTAAAATCAATAGGGTTCTTGGGCCAAATATAATAAAAGTATGTCCTTCGGGAACAGGAAATGTGTTCGCTATAAAGAATGTTCGTTATAACCGGTGTTCGTATAAGTGTACTCGACAGTATATGTTTTGACATAAACCCCATATAAGGTAAGCTACCAAACAATAAATATTCCGGAAGTTTTAGACGCATTTTTCCATTGTAGCGGCTGTAATTTGGCATTCCGGGATTTTGGAGGGTAATACACATGTTTGCGAAGAAATGTCAATATAGGTCCGTGTTTTCATATCGGCCCCTTTTGAATTTCACTAGAAGATGATATCATTATATATACTACTTAAAATTTTTCTGTTACAACAAGTATTAAGAAGTCTGGTTGCACTACAGTCAAATTATCAAAAAACGGCACCCATGAAAAGTTGCCGGCACTTGTTTGGTTTAATAACAGACTTATTATTACTATACCAAATGTATTGAAAATTTATACACAAAGCTAGAATATTTACCATATGATTGAATACAATCCTTATACGGATATTCTCCCACTAAGCCTGAGATACTCAAACAAAATTATGGCATTAAAATTGTTGGCAGACCTAGTCACGAGCCTATAAATGAGTTATTATGGACGAAATGAAATAAATAATAACCGAAATGCGTATGCGTAATTAAGAAAGTGTGTCCCACACCAACTGACTGTGATATTAAGGAGTCACCGTACACACACTGTGTGCGCAAATAGGAATTATGGGGGTTGGTAGGTTAACACGGAAGTAAATTAAAGGGTTGCCGGCACCCTTAGTAGTAGTGCCGCTGCTGTCACATTCCTCTTGATGACAAAATAATAAGCAACAAATACTAGTTAAGCTAATTAATATCAAATGGATGGAATTAATTGCATAAACATTGGCCAAACAAGCGGGTTGTTCATAAAAAGAATACCGCTGTTGCGAAAGGCAGCTAAATATGCTGTCAACATGCATTTTTTTGTTAAAGAGAATTATGTTATGAGTGAGTGATGGTGGAGCGTGTGTAAGAGAAACAAGTCAAAATGGATGTCAATGGGGTTGAATTTTTTAAAAATCCCAATCTGAAACGGAAATATTCCCAAAATTGGAAAATACCTCTATTTGGAGTCTATATCGAAGATTCCAAAATAAATATTAGCTGTATTTTCCCACGGAAGTGAAAATACATCTAATATCTTCAAAATAAGGCCGACTTCAAATACCGAAATTGGGGTTGGACCTTCGACAAATATGTTTAAATATTCACGTTCATAAATCCCACAGACCCTGCGTTAAAAATCTGTTAGTCCTTCAAGAAATATGATAGTCCTTCCAGAAATGTTCTTTAAAAATTCACGCTATTAAATCTCACAGCCCCTGCAGTATTATTCTTTAAACATCCACGCTTTTAAATCTGATAGTCCTTCTAGAAATATTCTTTAAAAATCCACACTTATAAATCTGATAGTCCTTCCAGAAATATTTTTTCAAAGTCCACTCAGATATTCCTTGAAGAAATATTTATTTTTATACAATTTTTTTTTATTATTATTTAGATCCAGAGAAATGAATATAAAATCTTTAAATAATTCACCTCATTCCCATGAAAACAAAAATAATGTGTTTGACCACATTTCACAGCAAAACAGGAAAAACAATATGAATTTCTCACGCTAACTTCATTTCTCCACAACAACAAAAACAGTCGTGTTCTTGTTGTAGTACAACATATGCACCCACTAATCGTCGACACATGTGAATGGATATTTTTTGTCTATATGTCAATACCATCGGTGAGCTTTCATTAAAATCGAACGTCCGTTAGCATTTTGCCCTTGCCCGCGATACAACAAAGTAGTCATGGAACATGGATGTTCGACGAATGAGTTTTGTTATCAATTGTTGCGACTCATTGAAATAAATAAACAGAGTAATGTTGCATGCGCCATGGCCACAAAACGAAATCATATTCAAAGGATGCCGCCACTGCCACCATTCCGAAGAGTCTGTCGTCTACCATGAAAAAAAAACAACAAATAAAAAAAAGAGTAAAACAAAAACCCGACCAAAAATTTTCAGTTTGCAGTTGAAGTTCAGAGTTTAGTGCAAAATACTTTCGCTGCAAATTTCAGTTCGACTGATATGGTGAATCAAATGGATTTCAAACGCACTGATAATTAATTAAGCTTAATTGTATTGCCGTGTGGAAAGTGTTCTAGAGTTGACATCTGAATATATTCACTACAGAACCCATAAAGTAAATATGTATAGATATCAAAATGAAATTCTGTCTGCAATTGAAATTGGGCACAGACTTTAGGGATATATCGATTAATATTTTGTTATATCTCAATAAAAATGGTGCACAACATTTTCGCTGCTTTAGTGAAGGTTTTAAGAAAATTGGTTGCTTATTTGGATTCTCATGGGGTAGAAATTTTCCTTACCATAAATCCTCAATTCTGGAAAAACTTTCGGAATATCCAACTTATAACGGTATCCCCATTATTCGGCATTTTTTTGGGATGTCGGTGCGTTTTTCAATCAATTTGTCTCTTATTTGATATTTTTATACCCTCCACCATAGTATGGAGGGTACATTAATTTTGTCATTCCGTTTGTAACTCATCGAAATATTCATTTCCGACCCTATAAAGTATATAGGGTCCGTCCGTCCATCCGTCTGTTGTAATCACGCTATCTTCTGAAGGAATTGAGATAGGGTGCTGAAATTTTGCACCCTATCTCAATTCCTTTTGTCTGCAGGCAGGTCAAGTTCGAATATGGGATATATAGGTACACGTTTAGGCATAGCTCCCATATAACGGCACCCCCCAATTTTCGGTATTTTGGGGATCTTGAGCGCGTTTTTCATCCGAATTCGCTGAAATTTGGTACATTGGGTTCCTATTGGGTACTAAATGTATCCACAATATAACGGTACCTCCTAATTTTCAGTATTTTGGGGGTTTTGATCGTATTTTTCCACCGACTGTAATATAGTATTTTGAGTTCTGACTGTAATTTAGTATTTTGAGTTCATAATAAGTACGAAACCTCTCCACAAAAAATTATAAATATAGGTCCACTTTTTCAGTTAGCCCCCATATAAGGGTACCCCCCAATTTTCGGTATTTTGAGGTTCTGGTACATTGAGTTATTTTTGCGTACCAAATCGATCCATAATCACACTATCTTCTGAAGGAATTGAGATAGGGTGCTGAAATATTATTATATTATATATTAAAAACTTATCAAATTTGTTCCGCGTTTTGGCCTTGGTTCTAAGACTCTGTTGCAATCATTTCACCTGCGGAGGATATCAAGATAAAAAAACTAGAACGTTCGATGAGTGGAGGTATTTCACTCTGTGGGAGGTAACAAATGGAGTGGACCGATATTCCCCATCTTCGAACTTGAACTAAGTTTGGAAGAAATAATAAGATGGGCAAAGTTTGGATGAAATCAAAATTTTCTGAAACAAATTTGGTTCAAAGAAACAATATTTCGATGAGGCTCATTTTCACCGTGTCAAAATGTATACACCCCCATTAGCCATATGGCTGAGGATATAATTATCCATTAAAAATTTGTGAAATTTGTTTACATAATCGGTTTGTAGAAATGTCGGTATGAGTCCGCTTTTTGGTATTTTCCCAATATTTTCATTTCAAGTACCTGTCAATATATCTATGGTGGAGGGTACCTAATGTTCAGACCGGCCGAACTTAACGCTTTTTCACTTGTTAGTTCTCATTTGGTGTAAAATGTTTGGGTATAGCCTATATAAAGGCCCAACTCCTTTATTATATTAAGATGATAGATGTATTTTTCAATATACAATTTTACTTTGTTGAACTGACTATATTTTAACATTACACATTTTGGTATTCCGGGATCTTAGTCCATTTTTCATATAACTCCATTTTTATACAATACAAGCATATTCAAGGTATTAGTTTAATATTCTTATTTGGACGTCCTTAGTTTGGTTTTCATTTTTGCAATAGTATAGGCCCTATATAGAAGTTCTTATCGATTTTATGTATTTTGAAAACTTGTCATGTTGAGAATAGAATGCTGATCTTTGTACACCACGACAACACGTACTCTCACAAAACATGTCAAACATGGTGAGCCATCCGGTACACAGCCTGACTTGGCACCTAATGACAATATTTGTTACCACTCATCGAGTAAAAACTACATGAGTGCCAGAAGGTGTGTTCAGAACAAGAGTTGGAAATCAATATTTTTATTTGACTCCATCGGGAATGTGCTTCGACAATTAATCTGAGGGAATGAAAATGTTATAAATCATGCCAGAGAATATTGAACCTTGAATGTTCCCATTGAATTTGGTTAAAATCGGTTCAGATGTAGACATAGCTCCCATACATTGTTTCGACCGACTTCCCATTGAATTTGGTTAAAATCGGTTCAGATGTAGACATAGCTCCCATACATTGTTTCGACCGACTTAATACGAGGGAAGCACGAAATCTCCAAATTTCGTCCGATTCCCAGCTTTCTGGAAAAAATTACAACGGCATTGTCTTGGCTCGATCAGCATAATGGCGGATATTTTAAACAAAAAACCAAGCTGGGAAATAAGTAAGATCTTGACCGATTACATCCTTGTTCATACGATAGCTATGTAGGTCGTTTAAAGTTTTAGAAATATTCTTGCCGTCATTTGATGCTAACCCAATAATTCGGCTATATCTTCAAGATTTGTTGAGATTTCACTTAAAATTATATATTAGGGATATTCTTGCATTAATGTATATTCGAATTAAATAAACAAAACTAAATTAAATTTTCTGAAACCGAGAATGAGACCACCATTCTCGGTCTAGAATTAAAATGGCTTAGATGTATAGCTCCCATATAAAATTTCGCCCAATTTTATTTTAATCAAATCCCAAACTTTGTCGGACTGCGACGAATATGAATTATGTCGACAATGACGTATATTATGTTTTGTAACGGTGGGTTCAAAATTTTGAAGCGATCGACCTAATGCAATGCCAAAATTTTTGAGATTTTGCACTTATAGCTATTAGACCTAAGATGTGAGGTGTTGAAAATGGAATATATCAACCCAGAATTCAGTGTAGTTTGGCAAGTCTCCTTACAAAAGGCATCGACAGGAGTAATTTTTTTTCAGGGTAGCCCCTATATAACATTACCCCCAACTATTCGGTATGTTGGGACACGTTTTCAATCAAATTGGCTTTATTTAGTAGGTTAAGTTCTCATTTTATAACACATCATCCTACAAAAAATTATTAATATTGGTCAACTTCTTACGTTGGACACGTTTTTAACCAAATTATCTATAATTATACCCTTCCCCACTCTGTGTCTTTGTGCATAAGTTTTGCAACAGGCAAAAGGAAACGAGATAGACACATGGTTCCTTTTGAGAATATGCATAGAATCACTTTTTAAGGGAACCCCACCCATTCTCGATTTTAGTTTTTCAAGATTTTCAATGGGCTGGTAAATCAATACCAATGCCGATTTTTTACCAAAAACCAATTGGCTTTACCCTAGTTCATACGATAGCTATACACTCACAGAGAAAGGTGTAAAAATTTGGAATCGATTGGGTTATTAGTTTTTGAGTTATCGTGCCCGCCATTCGCAAAAGAGAAAAACGCGTTTAAAGTTTGAGAAGCCCTTTAGCTGTCACCTGATGCTGACACAATAAATCGGCTATATCTTCAAGAGTTCTTGAGATTTTCACTTGAAATTTTGTATGGATATTCTTGAATTAGTGTAGAATCGAATTAAATCAAAAATTTGTTGACCCCGAGAATGGGGGGGGGTCTCCTTAAGTCCATGTTAAATTGTAAACAAAGTACAGGTCGCATTTATGATCCGAATTGGACGAAAATTGGCATAGGTCACTTCTTTGGCACAAGGACGAACTCTATTGAAATTGGGAAAAATCGGTTCAGATTTGGATATTGCTCCCATATATATTTTCGTCCGATTTAATGTAAATGTTGCACCAAAGTCCCTATATATCTTTAGATTTGCACGAAATTCGGCACAGCGTAATGAATTAGGTCTATAATGATGTGTGTTAAGTTTCGTGAAAATCGGTTAAGATTTAGATATAGCTCCCATATATATTTTCGTCCGATTTGAAGTAAATGGTGCACCAAAATCCCTATATATTTTTTGATTTGTAGGAAATTTTGCATATCGTACCGAATAATTTGCCCAATTGACATGAAATATTGCATAGATTTTAGAATGAGATATGCATGGATTGATTAAGATAAATTCATATATGTGTATATATCACATATTTAATTTAGTCAAATGTTATGTCAATGGTCCTCCTATGATACTTCGTCAAATGTTGGGAGCATCTCTTGTATATACCCAATATTTTAAGTTTCCTTACTGGCTTTAATAAAGATTAAAATTTATTTCTGATATATTCCAAAATGTTCATAAAATCTGTCATATTTCATATTGATGAATAATGCTCTTATTTTAAATTGGATTTCACTTTTCAATTTATTTTTGGAATTCTTTACGGCAACTCTAAATTTATTTTCACTTCCCCTCACACACAAGTGAAAACTCTAATGCCGCAACTAAAACAAAATAAATATTCATTTCCCATTTTCCTGTAAGTATTATTGTTATTATTGTTGGCTTATTAATCTTTGCTATTCGGCCCTTTTTATTACAAAGTAAAAGGGGGAAATGACAAGGGCTATCGTAGGTATGTATATTTCCTACACGAGGATTGGAGTGTTCTACACAGTCATACACGAAAGGAGACAAGCCATAAACAGATGTCACATGTGTTGCACACAGCCTGTGATAGTAAATCATGACTAAATGCATATAATTGCCTTCGTCATGTAGGCAGTCCTATGAGTTGGAGGATGAATGTCGTGTTGTTGTTGCATTCTTCCCTCTTTCCTGAGCTATGCGAGTATTATTTGGTCGTTGTCGTTTGATGATACCTATGTGAACCTATCATATTTTTATGGCTTTTTGAAAATTAATGTTTCATTGAATTTCATTTTAATGTAGTTTTTGTTTCTTTTCATTTAGTTTTTTTCCTCCTTTGAGTTTTGCTGTTGTTGTCGCATCACCTCGGTACCCCGATTCGTTTATTTATAAATATCATATATGGTGGTTTTCTGTGTATTTTTGTTCGGAAAATTATACACTGTATGTATGTTGAAAATTTATTTATTCATAATTTGTCTTGTCACAAAAAATTTATTTAATACAACCATAAATGTGTGTGGGAATTTTTGATTTTATTGGCCATTAGGTGGTTTTACTAAATCATAAAATATTTCGTTTTTTTCACGACGAATTTTCTTTTTTTCTCATTGGGAAAAGTTGGAATTTTCTTCTTGATGGGAATTTTTTGAAGATTTTCCTTAAGTGGGATTTAATTCTTATTGGTTTTATTATTATCACCTGCAAATGTTTTTGGTTTTCTTTTGCTTACCTGTCCCGCCGTTGCATTTTCATAAAATTCTTATTAGAATTTGAGGGGAGATTTCTTAATAATGTAATATCGTAAAATATACGATATGGGCGATAACCTACTCCACACCACATTAGGTATAAACAAGAGATGATCCTAAGATTTTTGGTGGAAACTATATGCTCGCATGCCCTCTAAAATAACTAAGGATCTGGTGTTGACCCTTCACCCTGGTATCGACTATTCATAGGAGGTACTTGTAAAATATTAAACAATGTTAAGGAATTGAGTTCTTCATTAACTTATAAATCCAAATTTCGTGCAAATCGAAGGATATATAGGGTCTTTGTTGCACCATTTACATAAAATCGGACGAAAATATATATGGGAGCTATATCTAAATCTGAACCGATTTTCACGAAATTTAAAACACATCTTTCTAGACTTAATTCAGTACGCTATCCCAAAATTCGTGCAAATCGAAGAATATATAGGGACTTTGGTACACCGTGTACATTAAATCGGACGAAAATATATATGGGAGCTATATCTAAATCTGAACCGATTTTCAGGAAACTTAACACACATCATTGTAGACCTAAAGCAGCACGCTATGCCAAATTTCGTGGAAATCGAAATTTATATAGGGACTTTGGCACCAAATTTACATAAAATCGGACGAAAATATATATGGGAGCTATATCTAAATCTGAACCGATTTTCACGAAATTTAACACACATCATTCTAGACTTAATTTAGTACGCTATGCCAAATTTCGTGCAAATCGAAGGATATATAGGGACTTTGGTGCACTATTTACCTAAAATCGGACGAAAATATATATGGGAGCTATATCTAAATCTGAACCGATTTTCGCGAAATTTAACACACATCGTTCTAGGCTTAATTCAGAAAACTATGCCAAATTTCGTGCAAATCGAAGGATATATAGGGACTTTGATGCACCATTTACATAAAATCGGACGAAAATATATATGGGAGCTATATCTAAATCTAAACCGATTTTTCCCAATTTCAATAGGGTTTGTCCTTGGACCAAATAAGTGAACTGTGCCAAATTTCATCCAAATCGGATCACAAATGCGACCTGTACTTTGTTAACAAAAATACATGGACGGACGGACATGCATTAATCGAATTTAAAAGTGATTCTATGCATGAAAACAAAATAAAGCTGTTAATTCATAACAATTCCCAATCACCAAAGAGACACCTTATCTTCAAGGTAATCTTTCATTGTTTTTCTGGATAATTAATATCTTAACCGTTATTTATGTATATGCCCAATAGCACTTGTCTAATAACCTCCCCCAGCCAGGTATACAGATGTACAGTGATGCCATCTTGAAGACATAGCCACCACCACCAATAACACCAACCAACATCAAAGACAATTAACTCTCATTACATCTCCTACAAGACAGCTTACAAGATTCTAATTGGATTCTAACGTTTATATCTGGAAAAAACAATAAAACCTTAATGAAAAATATAAATGAAGACAATTTAGTTATGAAAAATCCTCTTCAAGACAAATTGCACAATTTTCATCGATGGGTGACGCCCACACTTTAAGCAGCACAAACAAACGAAAACGTCGGCCATTTTTGGTAACAACGTTTACGGTAACCAATTGAAGAAAAACCAACGGCAATATTTTGTTTTTTTGGTAGTACACAAAACAGCAGCAGCATTTATTAATTTATGGGAAGCTTAAACAATTGGTAAATTGTATAAAATTATAAAAAACCACAACTAAATAAATCCTGCAACTCCCCACAAAAATTAATAATAATAACTGTATGGTACAGTGTTCTGCAAATCTATTAGCGAGACATATTTTATATGAATGATATATAACGCTTTTTGATTCGCTTTGGATATGTGAGCAACATTTGTGACAAACCGTAGAACAAACGCTACTACTCAGATCTGCCTTCGTAAGTAGTGACGAATTGCAGGCTTATAATTGTAACGTGATTTATAATTATTTGAAGTTTTTTCCAACAAAAATTTAAAAAAAAAAATAACAAGGAGGACTAAGCCGACATAAGCCATTGAACTTTTTCTTTCTAAACAATACAAAAATAAATAGACCTCTAAACATATTTTAGCATTTCTCCTATATCCGTCATCTTTCAAAAATATGATTGATATTACTTGTACATATAACATTTCTGTCTAAAACAGGCAACTTTTTTATTTTTCACACTAAAGTCATTTGTTTCACTAAATATTTACTGATCGTTATCAGAATAGTCATTTTACATAGTTGTCCAGATCCCCTTTCCTATGTAAAATTTCGTGATGATCGGGTCATTATTGTGACCTCTAAAGCGACCAGAATGATGACAAAAAAAAAAAAAAAAACAGTAAGGAAAGTAGTAACTATATGATATATGACTATATGATACCCTTCACCACTATGGGTATATTAAACAGGACTATTAACATGAAATTGGATGAAAAAATATGTGATATTTATCTAAATGTGAATCTACTAGATCTATCCATAAAGTATGTAAATCGACTTCAAACAAATATAAATAGGTCATCCTACAAATATAAATAGGCTATGTCTGTACTTCTAGAAAACACAACTATGTAATTCTATGCTCAAGTTTGTAAGTTGTGCAAAATTTGATGTCAATCTGACTACATGAGGAGTTTGAAGCCCAATTTACTTGAAATCGGGCGAAAATATATATGGAAACTCTATCCAAATATTAAGCGATTTCAAACAAACATGTCACAGGTTAGGTTATAGTAATTTCAGAACATTTTGTTCCTAGACATCTCTCTAGGCTCATTTCAGTACGTTATGTCAAATTTCGTGCAAATCGAAGGATATATAGGGACTTTGGTGCACCATTTACATGAAATCGGACGAAACTATATATGGGAGCTATATCTAAAGCTGGACCGATTTTAACGAAACAAGGCAGACATCACTCTACGCTCAACTCAGTACGTTATGCCAAATTTCGTGCAAATCGAAAGATATATAGCGACTTTGGTGCAGCATTTACATGAAATCGGACGAAACTATATATGGGAGCTATATCTAAATCTGGACCGATTTTTTCGAAACTTAACTGACATCATTCTAGGCTCAATTCAGTACGTTATGCCAAATTTCGTGCAAATCGAAAGAAATATAGAGACTTTGGGGCAACATTTACATGAAATCGGACGAAATTGTATATTGGAGCTATATCCTAATCTGGACCGATTTTCTCGAAACTGGGCAGACATCATTCTAGGCTCAATTCAGTACGTTATGCCAAATTTCGTGCAAATCGAATGACATATAGGGACTTTGGGGCACCATTTGCATGAATTCGGACGAAACTATATATGGGAGCTATATCTAAATCTGGACCGATTTTCTCGAAACTTGGCAGACATCATTCTAGACCTAAACGATTAGGCTGTACCAAATTTCGTGCAAATCGAACGATATATAGGGACCGTTTATATTAAATCGGTTAAATATATATATGGGAGCTATATCTAAATCTGAACCGATTTTTACGAAACTTGGCAGACATCATTCTAGGCCTAAATGATGAGGCTGTACCAAATTTCTTGCAAATCGAAAGATATATAGGGACCGTTTACATTAAATCGGTTAAATATATATATGGGAGCTATATCTAAATCTGAACCGATTTTAACGAATTTTAACGCACATCATTCAATAGGGTTCGTCCTTGAGCCAAATAAGTGACCTATGCTAAATTTCATCCAATTCGGATTATAAATGCGACCTGTACTTTGTTTACAATTTTACATCGACAGACGGACTTGCATAAATCGTGATTCTATGCTTATTCTCAAAAGGAACCATGTGTCTATCTCGTTTCCTTTTGCCTGTTACAAACATATGCACAAAGACATAATACCCTGTACCACAGAGTGGTGAAGGGTCCATTTATGCAAAAAAGGTAGACGTCTAGTCGTGATATGATATACGGTGTATAAAAAGGTAGATCTAGGACCAATATTTCGTGGCGTTACAAATTCTTGGGGCCATATACACTTATGGGCCATATAAATACTTTTTTAATTATACCGTCAGCATTATGGTTAATGAGGTATGTACATTTCAATACTCCTGTGTCTCATCAACATATTGTTTTTAGACCCCATGTTTCTTTGGAACAAATCCGTTTCAGACAATTTGGTGTCGATTTTATATTAGTGCTCGAAGGGAGTAACCGGTATTGGATGAAACCCATGCTCGACTAAAATAATATTGTCAAAATCGTGCAAAAAATGATTTTATAATATTATGCGAACGGACAATCCGATTTGAAGCAAACTTTACACAACCTATTATCTTTACTAAGCCTAGATTAAGTCTGAAGAGGCACCTTCTGGCACCTTCCCCCAAAGGGTAAAAATTTTCAATATGTTTAAATTCAATATTACGCGAAAGGAATGTCCGAAGTTAACCAAACTTTGCGCAACTTATTATCTTCATCCAGCCTAGATCCTTCTGCTAACTCCCCACAAATGGTCAAAATTCAATATGGTCAAAGTCAATATTTATAAATCCAATTACAGGCGAATTGAACCAAACTTTGCACAACCTATTATCTTTACTAAGTCTAGATCAAGTCCGAAGAGGGGACCCAGTGGTCAACTTCTTCTGGTACCTCCACCCAAAGGTTTAAACTTTTCAATATTTTTTAATTCAATATTAGGCGAAGGAATGTCCGATTTGGACCAACCTTTGCACAACTTACCAAGACTATATATAGTCCGAACTTCGATCCTCTCCTTCGGGTAGCTTTCCCAAAGGGGTCAATATTTTATAAACACGTAAATTTAAAGCTAAATGAATAACCGAATTGAACAAAATTAAATCCGAAAAAATCTTTTTTAAAAATATATACGTTATATAAAGTGAACTTATGTGTAATTCCGAAGTCCTTCCTAAACCATATCGTGAGGGTATATACATGTGGCGGCAACACCGACTGACACTTTTTCATTTGTTAGTAGGAGGCTTTGACACACCATGAGAACCTGAAAAATCAAATTAGAGCCAATTCGTTTAAAAATTGACAAAACCCACCAAATTCCGAATAATGGGGGTAGCCATTATTCGGAAACATGGGTCATTTTTGATCATTAATTAGGGAAATTTTCTTCTTAATGAGAATCCAAAATATTAAATTTCTACTAAATAATTTGAAACATGTGCTCAAAATACCGATTTTGGGGTGGGTGAATATTCCAAGGTGTTGCAAACGGAATGACAAATTTTATGGTCGAGGAGACTTCCGCTGAAAGGTGATGAATTAATTATAATTTTTTGTAGGGAGATTTGTTACGTAATATGAATCTAAAATGCAGATTTTTTTTGAAAGCTGCGCTCAAAAACCACAAACTACCGAAATTTTGAGATACCCATATAGGGGGGGTACCCCAAAAATTGGACCAATATTGATAATATTTAGTAGGAAGATTTCGTACCAAATGGTAAACAAAAATACAAAACTACAACGATATGCCAAAGGTCCCCAAAATAGCAAACATTTTGGGGTACCGTTATATTAGGGAGATGTGTTATCCAAACGTTTGTTAAAAAACGTTTCCAAAATGCCCTAAATACCGCAAATTTAAAGGTTATGTTATATGGTGGCTACGCAAAAACGTGGACCGATATAGCCCATCTTCGAACTTGACCTGTCTGCAGACAAAAGACATGCAAAATTTCAGTGTGTTTACAAAAGACGGACAGGCATAGATCTTCTTAGAATTTTACCCTGATCAAGATTATATCGTGCATTTGCTGCAAGAACGGCATAAATTAACAAAATCGATCTTGCAGAAAATTTTTTTTAAGTTGCCAATTTACTAACACTTTATATGGGACAGTGGAACTTTTATAGCTTCTCAATTAGAGTGTGTATGGTATAATCATCTGCATTTTTTACACAATATGAAATCTGATATAGGGAACAATTCTGCATTATTAACTCAAAAATCACGATTTTTGATTTATGCTTATCTTGCAACAAATGAGGGATATATACTTTTTAGGGTCGGAAGGGAATATTTCCCTACTATGGAGGAGGGTATAAAAAGAAGGGTTTAGGACTGGTAGCTCAATATCACAGAGTTGTAAATGTTTTTTTGGGTTCCAACAAATTAATGTTTTCTGTGCCCATCCCCTCTTCTCTTCATCCTCGAATAGACGCCTAAAATCCACCTCGTACTTCGAAAAAGCAGAACGTTTCCGTTACTCCTTGACTAACTCCGCTCTTTCAAGGATGCTAAAATCCCTGCTTGAAAACGCTTAAGATTTCGTTTAGCTTAAAGGAATTCTGGATTAAAAGATCTTTTCAGAAAACCCTACCCCCAACCCATGCCTTCTTCCATCTCTGTATATATTAACAGACCGTCCAGAGGAGGAAGCTCATCCGCGCAAGGATCTATGTTTTATATTAAGGGGACCCCCCCATTCTCGGGGTCAAAATTTTTGTTGACTTAATTCCAATCTACACTAATTCAAGAATGTCCCTGCAAAATTTCAAGTGAAAATCTCAAGAACTCTTGAAGATATAGCCAATTTATTGTGTCAGCATAAAGTGACGGCTGAATGGCTTCTCAAACTTTAAACACGTTTTTCTCTAAACATTTTTTTGCGAATGGCGGGCACGATAACTCAAAAACTAATAACCCAATCGATTTCAAATTTTTACACGTTTCTCTGTGAGTGTATAGCTATCGTATGACCTAGGATAAAGCCAATCGGTGAAAATCTTCCTTATTTTTTACCTAGGTTTTTGGTAAAAAATGGGCGATTTTCCAAAAATATTTTTTCAAAGGTCTGCCATGTTGTTAATTTTAGAGCGAAGTCAATAATCCTAGTTCATACGAGAGCCAGACATGTACTCTTTCTAACACCGTTGGAATTTTCGGATTCCGATGTTCCAGTGAGAAGTTATCATGCCCGCCATCAAAAATAAGGACTTTTCTTTGATCACAAAAAACAACAACAAAACAACAACAAACATTTTTTTAAATTTATTTTTCTTTCTTTTTAAATCTTCAAATATATATGTGCAAAGTTACAAACCTTAACATGCATTGGTATTCATTTACCAGCCCATTTAAAATCTTAAAAATAAAAAATCGAGAATGGGGGGGTTCCCTTAATAAATTAAATTCTTCACAGTCGATGAAAAGGAATATAATCATTGAGTTTCTACTACGACAAAAGTTTTATCTCCTATAACCTGGGACTTTTCAAGATACTAAAGATTTATGATCGCATTCAGATCAGTTTCTAGGATATAAGGGTTGCTATCGATCTTTACGCACTACTTATTTTGGAGAACAGCGTTCTCTTCTTCAGTGCCTCGCACCAGACAAGACATCCTTACGTAAGAATGGGAAACACAACTGCATTGTTTATGCTGTGTACGATAGCCCCAAGCTCTTCTCTATTGAGTTCTTGTGAGAATATGGGATGGCGCAACAAATTTTGGTCGGTTGCGACATGCCTGGTTATTTCTGATTTGGATTGTATGTACTTCTTACCTATACATTTTTGTAAATTCCGGAAAAAGGGTCTCCAATTTTTTCGTTATAAAAGGTTTGGCATAGTTTACTAGTTTTCTATTCAACAGGTTGTTCAAAAAAAGTGTTCTAAAATATTACCAGCGGACCACTGCCCAAATTTTCCATATTTCACCAAAAATCGGTACAAAACAAATAAAAATTATTGCCATTTGTCTGTCCATGTCCATACGGGTTAAACAAAAGAGCATTACAAAATTATGACAAAACAACAATACGGCAAATAATCGAAATGAAACAATGCCACCGTCACCACCACCAATAACACCCCCACTAATGTGGCAGCGAATAACCAAATAAACGTCAAACAAAAAGAAACAACAACAAAAAACCGAAACCGTCCTGGCATCAAAACAGTTGATTGGAACTATTTTGTGTCTCTGCTATGGTGTCTGTGATTGTTTTGGTGTTGTTGTTTTTTTGTTTTCATTGCCGTTTTTCATAGCCCACCGGCTATGACAGCTTCTCAGTTTTAAATGGTTGTCTTTAGCTGCCAAAGCACTTTACCACATGCAACAGCAGGCAGCCATGGCCAAGAGAAACAAACCCCAACTCCTATAATTTTTTTGAATTCAGTCACAATGCCAAATTGTAAACGACTTGTGGGCAAAATACTAACACATATACAGGTTTAATAAGTAGCATTATGATAGGATTTCTAGAAAGGGTGGGAGAGAGGGGGTGTGGGACATGGTCGATGTGTTGCTGCTGCTGCTGCTGCTGGACCCATAAACGTTTAATTTTGACACACTAACGAATTAGAATAGAATGACTATTTGCCAAGGAACTAAACTCGAAATCAAAGAATTTTCAATTCTCAACAATACGAAAATTTAATTTATCCCGAGGGTATAAATGAGGCGGCGGCATCGGCAATGGCTTAAAAAGATACAAACGGGAAAGACCAGCATTTGTTGTTGATTTTCATCGGTTTCTATGTAGAACCATATAATCAGTTCTTTGTTCCGTGCAAATATAAACCAGTAAGGAAAGTAGTAAAGTCGGATGGGGCCGACTATATGATACCCTTCACCACTATGGGTATATTAAACAGGACTATTCACATGAAATTGGATGAAATAAAATATGTGATATTAATCTATATGTGAATCGGCATAGGTCTATCTATAAACATGTCATTTGTTTGTTATAATGCGACAAAAGTATGTAAATCGACTTCAAACAAATATCAATACGTTATTCGTTGGGCTATGTCTGTACTTCTAGAAAACGCACCTACGTAATTTAATGCTCAATTTCGTACGTTGTGCAAAACTTAATGTCAATCTGACTAAAATGAGGAGTTTGATGCCCAATTTACTTAAAATCGGGCGAAAATATATATGGAAGCTATATCAAAATATGAATGAAACTAGTCACAGGTTAGGTCATACTAATGTCAGTACGTTTTGTTCCTATCAGCCATATATTGGTTTCTTGGTGCGTCAATTTCTTAAAACCAATCTATGATATAAAGGAGCTATATCTAAATCTCAACCGATTTTCACGAAACTTGGCTCACATCATTCTGGACTAAATTCAGTACGCTATGCCAAATTTCGTGCAAATCGAAAGATATATAGGGACTTTGGTGCACCATTTACATTAAATCGGACGAAAATATATATGGTAGCTATATCTAAATCGGACCGATTTTCACGAAACTTGACATACATCACTCTAAGCTCAATTCAGTACGTTATGCCAAATTTTGTGCAAATCGAAAGCTTTATAAGGACTTTGGTGCACCATTTGTCTTAAATCGGACGAAACTATATATTGGAGATTTATCTAAATCTGGACCGATTTTTACGAAGCTTAGCAGATATCACTCTAGGCTCAATTCAGTACGTTATAACGAATTACGTGCAAATCGAAAGATATATAGGGACTTTGGTACACCATTTTCATGAAATCGGACGAAACTATATATGGGAGCTATATCTAGATCTGGACCGATTTTCTCGAAACTAGACAGACATCACTCTAAGCTTAATTCAGTACGTTAAGCCAAATTTTGTGCAAATCGAAAGCTTTATAAGGACCTTGGTGCACCATTTGTCTTCAATCGGACGAAACTATATATTGGAGCTTTATCTAAATTTGGACCGATTTTCACGAAGCTTAGCAGATATCACTCTAGGCTCACTTCAGTACGTTATCCCAAATTTCGTGCAAATCGAGATATATATAGGGACTTTGGTGCACCATTTACATAAAATCGGACGAAATTATATGTGGGAGCTATATCTAAATCTTGACCGATTTTCTCCAAACTAGGCAGACATCACTCTAGTCTCAATTCAGTACGTTATGTCAAATTTGGTGCAAATCGAAAAATATATAGGGACTTTGGTGCACCATTTACATAAAATCGGACGAAATTACATGTGGGAGCTATATCTAAATCTTGACCGATTTTCCCCAAACTTGGCAGACATCACTCTAGGCTCAATTCAGAACGTTTCGTGCAAATCGATATATATGGTCTGTGGTGCACCATTTACCTTAAATCGGACGAAAATATGTATGGGAGCTATATCTAAATCTGAACCGATTTTTCCCAATTTCAATAGGGTTCGTCCTTGGGCCAAAAAAATGAGATGTGCCAAATTTCATCCAAATGGGATTATAAATGCGACCTGTACTTTGTTTACAATTTAACATCAACAGACGGACAGACGGACGGACATGCATAAATCGACTCAGAAAGTGATTCTATGCATATTCTCAAAAGCAACTATGGGTCTATCTCGTTTCCTTTTGCCTGTTACAAACATATGCATAAAGACATAATACCCTGTACCACAGTGTGGTGAAGGGTATAAATATAGACAAAACATCAGAATCACTGAATACCAAATAGCAGTACCTTTATATGTGGGCTAGGTCTAAAAGTGGACCTATATTGATCACTTTCTGCTTTGATATATATCAGTCTCATAATACCCGAAATGTTAAGTGTCTATACAACCCTTTTGGATGGCGGTTAGAACCTTCTAAATAACGTGGACTTATATATCCCATTTGGAATATAAAACCTTACTGGTTGATGATAAATATTTGCCCTTCCATTATTAGGTCAGGCATGTATATAGTAGCCCTCGTAGCATTCAAATGTTCGATAATATTTCGAAACAGTTTCTCATATAAAGTAATTTTTAATTTCAACTGCATAATATATTTTTGCACCTTTCATCATCTTCCCCAATCGTCCGAAAAATTCTCAACGCAACCACTGTTCTAGAACATTTTAAATGTTAACGACTTATTTTTTTATTTTTGTTTATAATTTATTTTATTTCCTACAATTACAACAAAAATATTAAAAACCAGATTTAAATTTATCTTGATTATTATGATTTCGTTTTCTATATATATATATTTTTTTTTTGTGGTTTTCTAAAATAATAAATGTTTATATTTAAACATAAATAAATAAATTAGTTCTTATTGTTGATTTCGAAAAGTAATTTCAGAGATAACTACCATTTGGCAATTGCCAATCGAAACGGCAATAATCGTTGAGACCAATTTTTTCGTATGTTTTTGGAAGTGACCAAAATCTTTAGATCAATTTTGAAAAGGAAACATTTTTTTTTTGAAAATATATCAACAACAACACCAGCAACAGAATATCAAATCCAGTTATAAATGAACTGAATGGCGCCACTAATCAAATTAAAATCGTATCAAATCATGAATATGAAAATCCAGTTTAATTGTATTTATTTGATTTAAATGCAAAATAACCTAATTTTATATTATTTTAAATTAATAATGTATTTATATACAGTTACATACAGTGTTGCCAATTTAGCACTTTTAAATTGAATTGATCTAGCACCTAGCATTTTTTTTGGCATTTTTTATTTTTTCTGGATATTTTCAAATTTTTATACCAAAAAATTTGCCGTTTTTCGATTCCACTTAGACCTATTGAATTTTTTATGTTTCACGCTATGAGCTTTATTTTTAATGTTAAAAAAGTGGCAGTATATCTGCGAACAAGTAAAAAAACCCGACACGGCCGAAATTGTTATAAACACCATGTTTAACACCACCCTGCGCCACGTAGTTTATTAAAATTTTCTTAAAACATGGTTTGGTACTCCATATGGTGACTGTGACATTGTCTGGTATTAGGTTGTTTATTTGGGAAAAAAAACAATCATGAACCTAAATTATAGAATGTCAAATTAAAGCCACTTCATAGTACCAAAAATTGGTCACGCCCCACTTTATATGGGAGTTATGTCAAAAAATGGACCAACTTCGAAAAATTTCGACAAATATATTTTTTAAATTACAGCCTCTTCGGTGGGAAAAGGATTTAAAAATCGGACGGAAATTGTATATGGAGTATATGATCAAATATAGAAATTGTCGACATAAATATTTTCTACCCTACAGGGCCCAGAGAATACGGCTAAACCCCTCAAAATACCGAAAATGGGTCGGTACTTTAAGCCAGCCTCCGAAGCCTACGCGCAATGTGATATTACAATCAATTCTATTAAAAAATGTCCCCGACCACTCTTTGGAGGCTACCCCGAAACACGGCCCAATATTGATAGTTGGTATGGAGATTCCCAGCCTAATGAGAATCCAAAATATCAAATTAAAATCAATTCGGTTGAATAACGTGCCTAAAGTCATCAAACAACACAATAATTGAGGTTTGGTAGGCAGATTTTGTATACCCTCAGCCTTATGGCTAATGAGGGTATATATATATATATATATATATATATTTTGACACGGTGAAAATGTGCCTCGTCGAAATATTGGTTTTAGACCCCATGTTTCTTTGGACCAAATCCGTTTCAGAATGGCTAATGGACTGTCCGATCTGAACCAAACTTTGCACAATCTATTACCTTTACAAAGAATAGATGAAATTTTAAGATGGGACCCATTGGTCCACTCCTTCTGGTACCTCCCCCACAAATGTTCAAAATTGTCAATATTAGTAAATCCAATATCAGGCGAATGGAATGTCCGATTTGAACCAAACCTTGCACAACCTATTTACTAAACCTAGATCAAGTCCGAAGATGGGAACCATTGGTCCACTTTTTCTGATACCTTCCCCACAAATGTTCAAAATTTTCAATATTTGTAAATTATCCCCCACGAATGGTCAAAATTTGCAATATCAGGCGAATTATCATTGCATTGGTATATTATCTATACCAACCCTGTATCAATTCCGAAGATTGGACCCAGTAGTTTATAAAATTTTATCAACATTAAATCCGAAACTTCTTTGATAAAAACATATTTCTTATGTAAAGCTAACACCTCCGCAAACCATAAGATGGGGGTATATATCTGTCAGCAACACCGGCTGGCACTTTTTTAATTGTTTCCAATGAAAATCCAAAATATATAATTATAGCTAATTCGGTTGGGGCTACCCTAAAAAGGACACATATATCCCATTTTCAATACCACGCTAGGAATATTAGCAATGTGCAGAATTTCAAAGATCTGTCTTCAATATTGCGAGCTATATATACATGGCTATATCGACATAAAATTGTATTCTGGTTATGAATAAATAGGATATCAGGTGATTATTTCCAGGGTTTGCAAGCAAATTTTAAGAAATGCAGATTTCATTATTAGCTTTAAGCGAAATTCCTTCTATAAACTTTTTAGCATTTTTATTTTTTAAATTTCTTAGCACTTTCTAGCATTTTTTTAAATAAAATCTAGCATTTTTTAATGACAAAGTTTTGGCAACACTGGTTACATATAAGACAATATTCAAGATGAATGCCTTCTGATGATGTTTTAGGTGATGCAGTTCCAGCTTTGTACTGTTGGAGTGAAATGTATTTGCTGTTTAGCTATACAAATTATTCCTATGATTATTTTCATTGATCATAACCACAAATTCTGATCGACTTTCGAGGTTAGCTCTGCTACATAGAGGCTAGGGTAAAAATGAAACCTCCGTCCTCTTCAAAATCGAAATGCAAGCATTTGAGAGGACTATAACTTCGTCCTTTCTAAAAGCAGTAAGAGAGAAACACACAGAAAGATATATGAGGGGCCGAGGACTAGATGACCGACTCCCAAGAAGACCGTTTATTGAGGGTGAATTTAATCAAGCATTCAAATATACATGCTCAATAAATCGACCATTTTGGTAGAAAATCCCCCAAACTGTCAAAATTTTTGTTTACGTTTTCACATAATTGAAAGCATCGGATGAAATCTTCTGGCCTTATCTAACGACCTTATTATTGGGCCATGCAAATAAACATCCTTTCGATTAAGACGGCAACAATGGCTCTGATGGAAAATGTCACCAATGCTTTTATACTTTTCGAGCAAACCCGGAACATTAGGCTATTAAAACAAGGTCTCTAAATTAAACCACATAAATTACTCGACCTAGAACCCGTGTAATATGTGTTTCTCTTCTTCCCAGAGTTGTCAAATAAGTGTAGATAAATGAAGTGAAACTCTGGTGACAGACACAGACTGATGAGCTAGCAGACAAATGCATGGGGCTCTAGAATAGTAGGAATGACTTGAATTTGTTTACTAAAGAGCCTGGGACAGAAATATATATTCGCCTGCTAGATCACAATACGATCCTTAAGATCAAACGAGCCAGAAGTGCTACTGATCTACCCACTAGATGTGAGCAATGACCAACACGTCTAGATGTGGGGTCATGGACGAAACATACCCAAACATTTCTTCAGAATAACGAACGGACTGGAAAGAGCAGAAATATATTATGGGGAGTCCTAAATGAAGAAACGATCATATTGCTCAGACGAGACATCTGCCTGCCGGCACATTTACATTAGATAGGATGCATCGAAAAGTTGGAACTTTTGCCATACCACTGTCCTGCTTTTGCAACTGACCGAATTCAAGGATGTGAGTGAAAAATACTGAAAGACTTCGTTAATTCGTAGAAGTAGATAAGGGAGACCAATCTACATATGTCTTATATAAACATTATTTCTTTTCTAAAACCCACAACAGGCCTTTTTACTGGCTTAATCAAATTGGGGTAGGGTATATATATGGGCACGATCACGATCATCTAAAATAAACATCATTGTTAAATTCGGCCCGTCCGAAATTTTTATACCATACCACGAATACCAAACACCTTAAAGTAGTAACAATATCTGTGAAAATTCTCAAAGCTCTAACACCAATATTGTATTGTATAATAACACCAATAGTGCGGTACCTCTATTAGTCGGTGTTTTGGCGACTTTGGGCTCGTTTTTCAATCGAAGTGGCTTTGAATTTTCATTGGACAGAGAATAGCTCTACCACAAGTTTTTATTATTGGATTTTACTCGGTGTAGCTCCCAAAGAGCGGGTTTTACTCGGTGTAGCTCCCAAAGAGTGGTACCCCACATTTTTCGACATTTTGGGAAGTCCGAATTGACTACAATTTAATACTTTTGATTTTAATGAATTAATGCCGGTTGGAGTGAAATGTATTTGCTGTTTAGCTATACAAATTATTCCTATGATTATTTTCATTGATCATAACCACAAATTCTGATCGACTTTCGAGGTTAGCTCTGCTACATAGAGGCTAGGGTAAAAATGAAACCTCCGTCCTCTTCAAAATCGAAATGCAAGCATTTGAGAGGACTATAACTTCGTCCTTTCTAAAAGCAGTAAGAGAGAAACACACAGAAAGATATATGAGGGGCCGAGGACTAGATGACCGACTCCCAAGAAGACCGTTTATTGAGGGTGAATTTAATCAAGCATTCAAATATACATGCTCAATAAATCGACCATTTTGGTAGAAAATCCCCCAAACTGTCAAAATTTTTGTTTACGTTTTCACATAATTGAAAGCATCGGATGAAATCTTCTGGCCTTATCTAACGACCTTATTATTGGGCCATGCAAATAAACATCCTTTCGATTAAGACGGCAACAATGGCTCTGATGGAAAATGTCACCAATGCTTTTATACTTTTCGAGCAAACCCGGAACATTAGGCTATTAAAACAAGGTCTCTAAATTAAACCACATAAATTACTCGACCTAGAACCCGTGTAATATGTGTTTCTCTTCTTCCCAGAGTTGTCAAATAAGTGTAGATAAATGAAGTGAAACTCTGGTGACAGACACAGACTGATGAGCTAGCAGACAAATGCATGGGGCTCTAGAATAGTAGGAATGACTTGAATTTGTTTACTAAAGAGCCTGGGACAGAAATATATATTCGCCTGCTAGATCACAATACGATCCTTAAGATCAAACGAGCCAGAAGTGCTACTGATCTACCCACTAGATGTGAGCAATGACCAACACGTCTAGATGTGGGGTCATGGACGAAACATACCCAAACATTTCTTCAGAATAACGAACGGACTGGAAAGAGCAGAAATATATTATGGGGAGTCCTAAATGAAGAAACGATCATATTGCTCAGACGAGACATCTGCCTGCCGGCACATTTACATTAGATAGGATGCATCGAAAAGTTGGAACTTTTGCCATACCACTGTCCTGCTTTTGCAACTGACCGAATTCAAGGATGTGAGTGAAAAATACTGAAAGACTTCGTTAATTCGTAGAAGTAGATAAGGGAGACCAATCTACATATGTCTTATATAAACATTATTTCTTTTCTAAAACCCACAACAGGCCTTTTTACTGGCTTAATCAAATTGGGGTAGGGTATATATATGGGCACGATCACGATCATCTAAAATAAACATCATTGTTAAATTCGGCCCGTCCGAAATTTTTATACCATACCACGAATACCAAACACCTTAAAGTAGTAACAATATCTGTGAAAATTCTCAAAGCTCTAACACCAATATTGTATTGTATAATAACACCAATAGAGCGGTACCTCTATTAGTCGGTGTTTTGGCGACTTTGGGCTCGTTTTTCAATCGAAGTGGCTTTGAATTTTCATTGGACAGAGAATAGCTCTACCACAAGTTTTTATTATTGGATTTTACTCGGTGTAGCTCCCAAAGAGCGGGTTTTGCTCGGTGTAGCTCCCAAAGAGCGTTACACCACATTTTTCGACATTTTGGGAACGTCCGAATTGACTATGCTTTGATACCTTTGATTTTAATGAATTAATGCCGGTAGCTACCTTATAACAATTTTGATGGTTATGACCACATTTTCCCACCAAAGTGGTATTTTGGAGGCTGGCATATATGCAGATAATTATCAAACTGTGTCAAGGTTTGCATATATAAGTACCGCCAAATGTTCGGTATTTTTAAGCTAAAATAAATATTTTAGGGTATAACCTATTTATGCAGACGATTTCCTACGTAGGTTATGTTTGGACATACGTCACATATAAAATTTAGTCCTATTTGTGTACTCTTGAGGTTTTACAAACCTTTTATTCATCGAAGTGGCTGCAATATTAAAACAGACAATACCACATCCACCATATGAAGTACCGGACAATTTTTTAAGAAAATTTTGATGCACACCACAATGTGCAGGGTATAAAATGTTTGACCGGTCGGGCTTTTTTACTTGTTCAGATTTACTGACACTTTTCAAACATTGGAATATCCAACTCACATCGTGAAACATTTAGAAACTTGGGATGAAACCAAAAATACCGACTTTTTTAAAAAATACCGGAAAAAATAAAAAATGCTAAAAAATATGCTAGGTCCTAGATCAATTTTTTTGTGCTAAACGAGTTTAAACCAGTAAGGAAAGTAAAGTCGGACGGTGCCGACTATACGATACCCTTCACCACTTTGGGTATATTCAACAGATTTCATTTGGTCAGATAAATATCTGATCCTATATCTAAGTCTGAACCGATTTCAACGAAACTTGCCAGACATTAATTTATATTAACCAGAGATTAATTTATATTTATTTCATTGTACAAAATTGTGTGTCAGCTGAAAAAACTTAGGGTCTTTAGTGCACAATTTACATAAAATCGAAAGAAAAAATATATAGGAGCTATATCTAAATCTGAACCGATTTCCACGAAACTTAGCACACATCATTCTAGACTTAACTCAGTACTCCATGCCAAATTTCGTGCAATTCGAAAGATATATATTGACTTTGGTGCACCATTTATATGAAATCGGAGCAAAATATATATGGGAACTATATCTAAAACTGAACCGATTTTCAAGAAACTTAACATACATCATTCTGGACCTAATTTTGTACCCTATGCCATATTTCGTGAAAATCGAAAGATATTTACGGACTTGGAAGCCCCATTTACCTTAGATCGCACGAAAATATATATGGGAGCTATATATAAATCTGACCCAATTTTTTCGAAACTTGACACACATCACTCTGGGCCTAATGCAGTACTCTGTGCCAAATTTCGTGCAAATCGAAAGATATATAGGGACTTTGGTGCCCCATTTTCCTTAAATCGGACGAAAATATATATGGGAGCTATATATAAATCTGAACCGATTTTCTCGAAACTTGGCACACGTCATACTATACTCAATTCAGTACACTATGCAAATTTTTGTGCAAATCGAAAGATATATAAGGACTTTAGTGCACCATTTACATAAAATCAGAGAAAACTATATATGGGAGCTATATCTAAATCTGAACCGATTTTATTGAAACTTGGCACACATCATTCTGGGCCTAATGCAGTACTCTATGCCAAATTTCGTGCAAATCGAAAGATATATAGGGACCTAGGTGCACCATTTACCTTAAATCGGACGAAAATATATATTGGAACTATATCTAAATCTGAACCGTTTTTTGCCAATTTCAATAGGGTTCGACCTTGGGTCAAATAAGTAACTTGTGCCAAATTTCATCCAATTTGGATCATAAATTCGACCTGTACTTTGTTTACAATTTAACATAGACAGACAGACGGACGGACGGACATGCATAAATCCACTTTGAAAGTACCCTGTACCACAGTGTGGTGAAGAGTATAAAACGTTCCAAAACCTCACAAAAAACCGAATAATGGAGGCTACATAGAAACATTGGCCTTTGTTGATAATTTTTAATGTAGGACAATTTGTTACTCAATGAGAGTCCGAAATATTAAATTGTTCCCAAAATGTTCAGAACACGTGCTCAATATCCGAAAAATTTTGAACTTTGGTGTGTAGCGTTATATGGAGACTTTCTTAAAAGTATATAAATATCGATAACTTATAATGGGAAGATTTACTGCAGACCAAAGATTAGCCAATGCTAAATGTCAGCACCTTATCTCTATTCCTTTGCGAAGTGGAGTGATTATAACAGACGGACATGGGGTCGGAATATCAAAATTTATATATCCTCCATACATGGTGGTGGGTATAAAAATAAATAATTCAGTGATACAATATGTAATAATCATCATCAATAAAAACATTTTCGAATTCAGCACGTGTTACGCTTAAGGTGAATTCAATAAAATTTTGCAAAAAACAAAGTATTGAAACAATGCAACATTAAACTCTGCCTTGTAACACTTTTTGTGAATGCAAAACACAAACTGAACAATATTCTTCAATTATACGTGTGCT